>NW_026126639.1:0-145000 GCF_943737965.1 Phodopus roborovskii | reverse complement strand
TGACGGTGGCACAGACGGACGGGAGGTATGGTAAACACAGGAAGAGGTGTATCTGGGATGCTTTTAGAAGGGAGAAATGCCAACTGGGCCAGCCAATGGGAAGTGCAACAATGGGGGTTGTTGAGGAAACAAGCCTTGCAAAGCTTGAAGAGTTGTCGTCTAACTGACTCCATGAATCACTGTATGTCAGTACGCACGAGATCAGAGAAGGGATGGAGGTGTAGGTCCATGGGTGACTGGCTGGCATAGGGCACGAGAAGGGCCTTGGAAATGATGGATTTACAAAGAACCCATGACTGAATTTTACTGAAACTAAAACGTAAGAAATTCAGATACATAAAATATCACTTAAGGTCATAGAAAGAAGAAAAACAATGCTCTTTAAAGTCTAAAAGCAGATGAATGTATTTCAATACTCCAGTCATCTCAGTTCAGGCAAGAGAAACACCAGATGGTCATTAGGCAAAATTATGTAAACAGTGACCAGAGGGCCAGATGCAGGAGTCAAAGGAAGGGTCGATGACAGCTTGAAAGTAAAGTCTATGCACGCCGAGAGCATGGCGCGGCTGCTGGAGACGCTAAGGCAGACAGCACTGCGACAGACAGGACAAACGCAGGCTACCTGCACGGGAGGGCGTGGAGACAGGGTCCTGAAGGGTCCCGTGACTTTCTGCACCGTACAGTCGAGACATATGGTGCATCGTTAGGTTGTTTACACGGCTGGCAGGGGAAACCAGAGAGGGAAATAGGAAGACAGGAGAAGGTAAAGATACTCAAGCAACGAGGCGTGACGAGGTCTAGCAGGGGAGGTTTCACACTCAAGTTCTAGTGTGGCTAACAAAAGACTCCAGCACATCAGTACTGTCCCTTATTTTCTGGGGTTATAAACAGGAAATGAACTCATGTTTGAAAAATATCCAGTATAGCTTAAATGCCCAATATATGGTACCTACTTTTATGTTTTGAAATTAAAATGCTATGATACAATTAATTCTCCTCTAAAGCATGTGATTTTTTTTTGTTTTGTTTCGTTTTTGAGACAGTGTTGATCCTTCTGAAATGCTGTGATTACAGAAGGCATCACCACACCCAGTGCCTCCAAATACCTCTTTACTCCTCAAACAGATGATTCTCCTTACTTTAAAAAAAAGAAAAATAGGTTTTACTGTTTACTGTGTCACAGAACCGGGCAAGGAGAAACACGTTTGCATCTCTCACTGCCCAGGTGAAGAAAGGGAAGAGAGTGAGCAGCGGTGCGGATGCTTAGTGCCACCATCCTGCTCGCAACCCCGGACACCTCCAGAAACCGCGCAGCTCATCTGTGTGAAGCACATCATACGCTGGAAACGGACATCGCTCAGCTGCAGAGCAGAGGGAAAACACAACCATGAAGCTTACTTTTGGGTTACATACACTTACAATAACAGAGAATAGACCATCAAAGAGAATAGATTTCCAGTGAGTAACTAACTCCACTCAGAACTCAGAACGAACTTCCAAATTAAAACTGCTTTTTCATAATGTTCAGGTTTACTTTTCAAATACTGGCTTCATGAACAATCTTCATGAATTATGGTAAAACACAAAGTTTAGCCAGGCAGTAGCGGTGAGGCACCTTTAATCTCCCAGTACTCGGAGGCAGAGCCAGGCGGATCTCTGTGAGTTCAAGACCAGCCTGGTCTACAAAGCAAGTTTCAGGACAGCCGGGGCAGAGAAACCCTGTATTGAAAAATCATCAGCCAATATATCCTGGCCCTTTCGAATCTAGATTTTTCCTTTAATGTGTGCAACCAAAGACATTAACAGTATGGATTTTTTTTTTTTTTTAATGCTTAGAGTTTGTTTATGAACTCTGTCCTTGACTCACACATCATACTCACAGCCCCAAACACACCATGTGATTTAAAAGTCTCAAACAGGATCTGGAGAGGTGGCTCAGTGGTTAAGGGCACTTGCCATTCTTGCAGGGGACCTGGTTTGATTCCCAGCATCCACACGGTAGCGCACAACCTTCTGTTAACTCTAGGGGCAGGGCATCCAATGCCTTCCCTGTTATAAGCAGAAACAATGGCACTTCTCTGCAAACAACACACTTCTATAAAACTCAAAGCAAAAGTACACACTTCCCTGCAAACTCTATGACTTCCTTTTCCTTTGTAGTTACTAAAGCTGTGTTCTGTGTGAGCGCTGTTTCCACTGTCCATCAAGTGCCGATGCCCATCTTGTTTGTCTGGTTCCATTGCTTCACTAGTGTGAGCAGAACAGCAGTATAGGCTTCCCTGAGATGGGGGATGCAGACTTTTGGGCACATGTGCAGGAGTGGCTACAGCCTGGTCATATTGTAGTAGGCCTTTTATACTTTGGAGAACACTCCACAAGGATTCCTATGATGGCTGTACTGAGATGCTCTCCCAGCGGTGGTGAATTAACCCTGTACTGAGATGCTCTCCCAGCGGTGGTGAATTAACCCTGTACTGAGATGCTCTCCCAGCGGTGGTGAATTAACCCTGTACCCTCTTTCTTCAGCACCACCGTTATAGTAACTCTCACCAGATGAGGTGGTAGCTCAGGGAGGGCAGTTTTAATTTGTACTTCCCTGATGGCTAAGGCTGTTTAACCACTTCTAAAAATAGTACTGGCCACATGTGTTTCTTCCTTCCTTTGTGAACCGTCTATTCATTTCATTAGCCTACTTGTGCTTGGCCAGCTTTGGGGTTTTTCGTGTTTGTTCTTTTTGCAGAGGGTCTCACTACATGGATGTGGCTGGCCTGGAACTCACTATGTAGACCATCAGTTTCAGTTAAGGCCAAACTGACTTTTGTACAGGGTAAAAGATAGGGATCCACGGAATCACCAGCACAAAATAGTACTTTCTAAGAACGAATAGATACTCCTGGACAAAATGGTAGGCTTGCCCCATTTCCACACTTGTACATAGTACACTTTGAACATGCCCACCTATCACCTTGTCTTGCTGCCCACCACCTTCAGTTCCCCCCCCCCACTTTCCTTTCTCCTAAGGTTTTACACGAAAGAAAACACGCAATACCCATTGCAGATGCTGTGCTTTGATTAACATGCGTGACAATCTCAGCTCCATCCATTTTCCTGCAAACGACCCAATTCCATTCTTCTCATTAGCTGAATTACTGCCCTGTTATAGACATGCCCGGCCTCTTCCCACTCACCTGCGGATGGGCCTCATCCATTCCTTGGCTGCTTAGAACACAGGAGAACTAAACACAGTATCTTTGCTGCACGATGACTTGGATCCCTTCCCAGGGGTGGTATAGCTAGATCATATGGTGGTTCTATTTCTAGCTTCTGAAGGAATATCAACACTCATTTACATAATGACTGTGCTAATTTACATTCCCAATAACAGCATGTAAGAGTTCCTTTCCCTCTATATCCTAACCCAGCATTTGTTTTTGCTTTCTGTTTAGATCTGTTTTCTTCATGATAGCCATCTGACTGGAGAAGGAATGTGTAGTTCTAATTTGCATTTCCTCATGGCTTAAGATATCGAGCATTATTTTAATGAAATTATTCAGTCTGTTTACCAACTTGCTGATTCAATTATTGTCCCTTTGGTGTTTAATTTTTGATGTATTCTAGATATTAATCTGCTGTCAGCTGAGACGAAGTTTGGTTTGTTTGTTTTTTTCCTATTTATAGGAAACGGATGGCTTTATAATCTTTTGGTTCTTTCCAGTGCAGAAGTTAGTTTGACCCAACCTCATGTCAACTTTTGCTTCACTTAGACTGGTATCCTAGGGAACATACATAGATTCATAAAAACACGTTAATAATTAAGGCAGAGGTAGTCATCGGCCAACGGTTTCATAACTAATACAGCACCTGTGTGTTTATTTGGGGCTCAAGGATGGCTGGACTAGCAGAGACAAAGGTCCTGCTTCTTAGCTTCCCCAGGAAGGTTCTGAGCACACACACCACCCCTCCTGCTTCCAGGGAGACGTCCTTATCTACCTGAAGGTCTTCCTCATGTCTTCAAGGTTGTGACATACACGAAGAAGCCAGCGGTCTCTTTATGAGGTAACACTCTTGAAACATCTGTCCCTGTACTTACACAGGAACAAGATATTCAAATCAAAGGAAACTCAAAAAGGTCAACAAGATTCGAGGGCTAGAGGAGTTGGCCACAGTTCAGACGATTACGAGGTACATACTGCAACAAAATTAGATTAACTGAAGTTACCTCTGTCCTACACAGAGACTCACTGAAGAATGATGCAGAAAGATGATAAACGTATTCTATAAACACATAAAATATAAACATTGTATTATGCCAGTTTGAATAAGAACTCTGGCAGCTTTGGCCTGAGGCTATTTCTTGGGCACTCTGATCATTAACAGTTAATACTACACTGCCTGGGACATGGCAATATACCCAGGATGGCTTGAAGACTGTTTTGGTCTAGTGTCCTTGTACCCACAAAGTTACCAGCCTGAGAACAGGCTGTCATATTCCTCTAGATTCTTAAAAATTGGGTTATGGGGTTGATGAGTAAAGCTGGTTATGGAAAAATAATTGTTTATCAATGATGTCAAAATGTGAGGGAGAATGATTGGAAATGAAACTCTGCTCTGTCATAGTTTATTAATGATGACTAAAAGATGAGCAAACGGAAGTAAAATACATGTGTAAAAACAAAATTGGTATGATCTATGAAACAACATGAATGTATCCCCACTTACCAAATTTTTGTATAAATAAGAAGCTAGTCAGTCGGGCAGCAAGATTCTCTGGACCACCACGGCCTGGATCATTTCCTTCCCTGGCCTACTCCTTACATCCCCTGCTAGGACCTCGATTTCTCCAGGCAATGTGCTTCTCTGTCCTTGTCTCCTGAAATGACCTCAGAAGTGTCCCCTGTCTGATTCCTTCCATCGCTGCTCCTGCATGCACCACCTTCATTCAGATCCTGCCCTCATCCAGAGCTGGACTCTGGCACCGTTACTGGCTTAAGCTGCATGAATATGTTAATGTCACCACATTTGTTTCCTGACTCATTTCTGAGTGACAGACTGGTAGATCCCACTGCCTTCCCCAAGCACACATCATCTGCCTAAAACTAATCTATAAGCTTGCAGCTTTCAGAGCACAATCTCCTCTCAGCCACAGAAACCACAAAGCTGGAGTTAGCCCAACCCTACCCCGCTTTTGTGGCCATGTGCCCACCCGACAGCCCACCCTCCCCATTTTCTCATTTGTGTGGGAACGACATCTGTTGTCACTATGACCCTGGAAACCATCAGATGCTCTGACCTGAGAAAAGACCTAGACATCCACTGAGCTAAAGGTCTTCTCTTCAAATACACACACTAATATCCTTATACATAAACTGTAAGCATAAGTACATGGTAACAAGAGAAGTGAAAACAAGTTAGACTCTCAGAAGGAGTGAAGTGCTCTAAAGAAACGATCTCACTACTACTTAAACCCAACAGTTCAGACCAAAGGAGGTGCATGACCGACTACCCGGCACCCACGGGCAGGGCAGGCAGTGCAGGATCACGACTCACGACCCCTGGAAGAGGCATGCATCAAATCAAGGTCAAGGGCATTATTGTGGTTGGTTCTAAAATGACATTACAGCTATGGAAGGCAGATGGATCCAATTTTAATATCTGATGTCTGTTTCTGCCCCTACTTTCAAAATATTGAAAGCAGCATGGATATATTTTCAAAATGAACACAAGCTGAAAATAAATTTATAGAAAGTGAATCAAGATGGGATGGAAAAGGGGATATTTAAGGAGAAATGTCCCTATGGCCTCCTCTGTTGAGGCAGACTCTCTCACGAGTCAGGAGCTGACTGGCCAGCACGCCCTGACTTCCATCTGTCATCATCTCCCAGGGCTAGGGTTACATGCAGGCTGGGATTCAAACCCACGTCCTCGTGCTACAGAGAGTGTGTTCTTACCCACTGAGCTGTCTCTCCCTCCCCATGCACTTTCCTTTTTCTACGTTACACGGTAACCCGGATGAAACCTGCTGTGCTCTGATGGCTGGTGAACCAAAAGTGCCATTCACCGGCTGTGTGTGGAAGTCAGCAGGCAACTCTCAGCAGCCCCCTCTCCTGCCGCTTTATGGGATCCAGAAACCTAGTTTCTGTCAGTCCTGTGTATGCATCTATACTTGCTGAGCCCTCAGAACTGCTTTTGTAAGAGTCCACATACACGAACCCACTGCTCCTGAAATAAAGAATATAACTATAATAGGGCACCTTTAAAGTCTTGATAAAAATGCATATAAAGTAATTATCTTTGACAAATCAGTAAACTAATAAATGCACCTAGAAATAAAGAACTTAGGATGACAAGAATACTTAAATCTTAATTACATACTTGCAATGTCTATTTCAACCACTAGAGGGCAGGAATGGCATACTATTCTTTTATCCTGGCCTTAAGCTTAACATTAAAACTTTTATTTAATAAAAATGTAGTACATGTTACATATGTTTTATATTGAACTATTATGAAATTTAAAGCTCTGTACAAATGGGAGGTTGGGAAGAAAATACGTGCCATTTAATAGATTAAATTAATTCTGACTTCAACATTTAGAATATAGAATTTCAGTGGCTGGGTGCAAACCCACAAATAGTATTTTGAAAAAGAAATAAAGCAATGAACAGAAGTCGAGAACTTTAAAACAATGCCAACATACATATGGGCTATGCAACACGTGACAGAAGGTCTGACCCCACACTGATCTCCAGTCTTGAGCTGTAATTTTTTTTTCCTTAAATGTACAGGTGACTTTTTAGTACATGTCTGAAAATTCATTTGGCGCACAGATTTCAGGCCCAGAGTCATAAATTATGCACACACGCGCTCATCTGGGTTTCCTGATCTATTCTGCCAGCCTTACCGTGTGCCTGGCAGGGACAGACGTGGGGCCCAGGGGAATAAATGCTTTCTCCGAGGCCAAACCAACCAGCTGAAAGGCACACGGCATTCATCCCGGCACATCCCTCCCACTGGCTCCGTTACTGTTAAATTATTGTTAATGCTGCCCTCCAGGAACTAGTTTGTTGAATTATACTTTAAAATGCCCATCACTTTATACAGAATTAGACACTTTCCCTGAGTGACAAAATTAACAAAACTTAATTACGGAAGCCAGAAAAACTGCACATTTCTGGGGGCCTTTGAGAAACTCCTGTTGCCATGGTTTCTGGTATGAATATAGTTACTAAGACCTTGTGGCTGGCAAAACACATGTACAAATGGAGTCCAGTGTCTCAAAAATGGTATCAATGTGAACAAGGCCTTACTAAAATACACCCCACTTCCTAATTACAATAAGAGGTTATATTATAACAAGGAAACTGTTCCAAAGAAAGTGGTTAATTAATCAATGATAATACCACACTTACATTTGTGCAGCATTCGTTATATTAAACAGAGAGGCATTTATGTATTCAGTGGTCTGGTTATACATAAATTCCCGAATCACTGAATACTTTAAAGCTTATTTCTGTTCACAGGTATGTATGTATGCACACATACGCACACACATTCCTTTGAACTGGGGCTTTTGCAGCTTCAAATTAACCCAGGGGCAGATTGAGGAATGCAGAGACTTACAGTCTCAGCTAATAACTTACAACTATCCAGAGGGCAGCGAGACTAACCTCAAGACCCTGAGGACAGTTAGACTAGTATCACAGAGATCCGCCTGCCTCTGCCTCCCAAGCGCTGGGATTGAAGGTGTGCGAAAGCGAACAGTCTTAAGAATAAGGCGACATGCAATGCGGAGGGTTCTGCTTGCTGGTCGGCTTTGGTTTTAAGATAAGGTCTTACTAGCATCAAACGGAGACCCTCTTGTGTGTCCTCCCTGGGCTGACACACAGGCCTGAGCCGCCATGCCTGGCCTCTGTTTGTTTGAAAAGGCCCATATAGCAAAGCCCTAGTCCTTTCATCACAGGCCATCAAACACGTTTACAGCACTTTTTCAAAGTCAAGTTCGGAACCACAATAAAACACAGAGCTTATTACAAGTTTAAAAGCCAACAGCGAAAACAAACATCAAACTCTGATTGACCTGGATGAGGTGTAGCAGCCAGCACCAAGGATGGCCAATTTCAGGAACCGTGAGAAGGAATAATCTGGATTTTAAACTCATGTGTAACGAGATGTGTATGACTAATACGGACTGCTGCTGACGTATCGAAACTAGCCATGATATAGTTCTCCTTTCCACAAATTCAACACCCATCATCAATAAGCAAAATTACAAGTAGAAGCACACGTTTATTTTTTCAAGTTTCTAGGTCCCTCCAAATTATGTCTTTTACTTTAAAATTCCCGTATGTAAGAAGTACAGACAAATGCTAAAGGTTTTTCCTTTCATAAAGATCAGTCTACGAGGACGAGGCACAACCAGATCATTCAGAACTCCAAACTGTCTTGCTGGCAATAAGGGCAGAGAGCAACAGATCTGAAAAAGGAAAACCAAATCTGCTTCACAGCCCAAGCTCCAGAAACACGAAGAGCCGGCGCCCTCGTCTGGCCAAACAAAGAACACAACGTTTCACAGTACATGCCTGCTCCATCCTGCCAGAGTCCTTCTCAGAGCTTTAACTGGCGTTTTCCAAGTCTGGGAGGCGGGGCATCTTACCAGTAAAGGTTTGTCTGCTGCCTTTTGAAAGGCTTAAAAGGCCGGGCTTCTAGCTACCGCAGTCCCAGCTATTCAGGTCAAAGTACGCGTGTATTACCAGTCCTCCTATTTGCGATCATCATAAAATGGCCTCGAGAAATGTCTTCCTGGGGCCTGCCACACAGCTCCTCGGGAGAGGGATCTGTCCAAGCCGGATGACCTGAGTTCAGTCTCCAGAGCCCCATGGTAGAGGGGAGGACCTATTTCTCCAAGGTTGGCCTCTGACATCCATATCTGTGCCATGATTTCCACAAACATTCACAGACGCACACACAAATAAATAAATGCAGTAACTAAATGTAAAGAACCATGTAAATGTTGCTTGGTCCCAGCATTCAGATGGAAATGAGAGGTCCCTGTGCAAAGTTGGCTGTCTAGGCAAACAATCAGCAGGCTTTGGTGGTGGTGGATCCTGTGTTGATACATAAGGTAGAGAACAATTAAGGAAGACAACTGATGCCAATGTTTGGCCTCCATATATACGCACATACTTCTGTGGCGGGCGGGTGCTAGGGACGCAAACTTTCGTCCTCATATTTTTGCAATGTGTGCTTTGCCCTACTGAGCTATCCCTCCCTTTTAAAAACCAGAAACTGTGTCTCATGGAGCCCTGGCTGATGGAGGTGCTGTGCTTATCAATCAGGCAGGCCTAGAATTTCCAGCAATTGTCCTCTGTCACTTCCTCCCAAAGGCTGGGTTATAGTCATGCACCATCACATCCAGCTTTCACATGTTGAAACGGGCTGGGAAGACAGCTCTGTGAGTAAAGGTGCCTGCCAAACCTCAGGTGGATGCTGCACTTCCCGTGCAAATGTGAGGACCTGAGTTTGAATCCACAGACTCTCTGTAAAGTTGGACATAGTAGGGCACATCTGTACTCTCAGTGACTCCTACTGCAAAAACTGGACACAGGGAAATCCCCAGCAGAGCAGCTCGTGTGATGGCCTGGCACTGACAGCAGCTAATGAGAGACGAATGTTTTTCAGCATCGCCTTATGACAGGAGTCAGTTGCTGTTGAGTATCAGTCAGTCTTTATTTCAATATATTAGTACTGTGTTCCACTCAGTGAGACATTTCACGTGTCTTCCGACAATGTCGTGGTATTGTTCTACTTTGTTTAATAATAGTCACCGTCTTGATGAGTCAGCCAAATTTAATTATGGCTTATACCATTACTGTTTAGTTCTGTCAAATATTCTAAATCGGTTCATTTCTTTACATCTAGTTCAGGTCTGCTCAAATAAATAGAGACATTTTATGAGAGAAGGAAGTGCACTTTGGAATCTATTTGTTTTAGAATTGTGAAAGAAGTTTAATTTCTGTTTAATAATTACTAGACAGGTGGCAAATGTTGGCCCATGCCCTTTCAACTATCTCCGTACCCAGGGGAAGCACACAGACCTCAGAATCGTGTTTCCAGAGTCTCAGATGGGCCTGGCGGGCGCCTGCACGGCTCTGAAAACAGATTCCCTGTGTCTGACGTGGTTGGTCCCACTGGGATATTTTTCTGGGAGAAACAAGTGAACTGAAGTGCCATGTGAGCCACCACCTTGGAAAATACAAGAACACGCTACATTCGGATGCGCTCTCATCTTTAAAAAGATCCGTCTATTTCTTTAGTTCATTGTGATATTTGTGAGTGCCTGAAAGTATGCGAGTGCACCCAGAGGAGGGTATCAGATCCCCAGAAAACCAGAGGAGGGCATCAGATCCCCAGAAAACCAGGAGGGCATCAGATTCCCCCCGGAAATCCAGAGGAGGGCATCAGATCCCCAGAAAACCAGAGGAGGGCATCAGATCCCCCCGGAAATCCAGAGGAGGGCATCAGATCCCCAGAAAACCAGAGGAGGGCATCAGATTCCCCCCGGAAATCCAGAGGAGGGCATCAGATCCCCCCCCCCTGGAAAACCAAGGAGGGCATCAGATCCCCAGAAAACCAGAGGAGGGCATCAGATCCCCAGAAAACCAGAGGAGGGCATCAGATCTCCCCGGAAATCCAGAGGAGGGCATCAGATCCCCCAGAAAACCAGAGGAGGGCATCAGATCCCCAGAAAACCAGAGGAGGGCATCAGATCTCCCCGGAAATCCAGAGGAGGGCATCAGATCCCCCAGAAAACCAGAGGAGGGCATCGGATCCCCCCGGAGCCCAGATCCACTTTTTATTTCTAAAAGATGTCTTTTTATTTCTGTGTGTTTGTGTGAAAGAACATACATAATTCTCAGAGCTGACAGTTTTAAATTTGTGTTTAAATTTAAACATGTGTAGGTTGCCTGAGGCCAGAAGAGGTGCCTGAACTCCTAGACCTTGAGTTACAGGCAACTGTGAGCTGTCTGGAGGTGCTGGGAATTGAACTCCGGTCTTCTGGGAGAGCAGCAAGAGTTCTTGCTCTTAACTTTCCTGTTCCAGGACATGTATTTTTAATGTATATACATATTTATATTTCTTCTATAATCAATCATTTCATTAAAAAACCCCTGTTATTAATGCATTTTAAGTCACCATTTTATTCCATGTCTTTGAAACACAACTTCAATAGTCACAATCTTTTGGGAGAGCACGGGATCGGCCCTCACATTGGCCATTACCTAAAACACGCTTTGCACGTGTGAAATCACTAAATCGCCAAACGCAGTGCGACATGCTGGGCATGGAGGCACACACCCGAAACCCCAGCCATGGGTCGGGTGAGGAAGGAGGAGGATGGCTGTTTGCGGCCAGCCTGGGTGACATAGCAACGTGAGGCCAGTCTTGATTGCGGAAAGGGTTCTTGTCAAACAGTGCAGTGCAACACAACAGAACCACTTTTAAAACAGAACGGAGCTCAGATGGTAGGATGTCTGCCTAGCGAGCCCGGCTCGCTGGGTTTGGTCCCCAGCAGTAACTAAGCCAGCCACAGGCTCATACCACTGAGGTAGGAGAGGCAGGAGACAGGGAGTTCAGGGTTATTCCCAACCACACAAGGCCCGTGCTAGCCTGGACTACAAAAGTCTCTGAGTGAACAACGAGTAAGTGAACGAATACAAACAAACAAGGAAAGGTCTAAACACCTTTAGCCCCGAGTGGCTAACAAAAGTCACTCCCCGAGCGCTTGATGCCAATGTAAAACTCATTTTCAGGGTTACACCACAAACCAAGTGTCTCTCTTTTATTATTTTGTATGAAGTACCCCAGACTTTCAATGCCCCAGCCCTAAGAGCGAATCCCTCATGAGCGGATGGGGAATCTTTTTCCTAGCCCTGCAAAGTAATCTGAGGATGAAAATGCCTGTGATTATGGTCAAATCACCTAATCTTTCAAAGCGAAACTTTCTATGTCAACAATGATTTCAAGTCTTTATTCAACTGCTGAGTCTTGTGGACTTGGCCAGCAGACACACATAGCTCTCGGAGCCGACAGTTTAGATTTGCTCACTACAAACACCACAACTCTGATAGCAACCGGACATAAGAGCAAAGACTATGAACCTCAACTGTGCGTGCTGTGGGTCTTAAATAAACTAATGTCACATTTCCATATTAATTCACTGTTTCGTTCTGGCTATTCCACATTTTTCTCCATATTTCACTGTCACGACAATGAGTTGTCCATATTCTGAATTCTTACAAATAAGAGGCTAAATTTCAACTGCCTTGACATTAACTCGCCTAAGACGACTGTGAACTGTCCCACCGCTCCTCCAGGGGCCAGGGGAAAAGCTGTCACCAAACGCTTATATTTAACTAGCCCTCCGTTCTTTACTTCAACTGTTTCTCGGTTCCTTTACAATCTTCAGCCGTATGCATAAGTTCAGAACTGAGACCACACAGTGCCACCCCCCCCACTAATGTGACATCAATGACTGTGTAAATGTCATCGCCCATGGGGGCTCCGACACTAATAATGCACGGACGATTTGGGAGTAACTGTAGTTGTATAAAATAGTCTCCCTCATGTTTTTTTTTTCTTTTTCTTTTTTTTTTAAATTTATTTTTTATATAACAAAGTCCAACTAAATGAAAACAAACATTTATACACAATATTTGGGAATTTGGGTGTTGTTCTTTCCAAACCACTTCCTGCTCCCTCACGTTTTAAAAACTTGACAATGAGATTTCTCAGTGCAAATGAAATTAAATGTCTTGCTTTAAAATGTAATGTAATCGTGAGAGTCATAGGATTTCTGAGAGGCAAACGGGCCTGTAATTAAAATAGTACAAGTGCAAGACTCTCCCCTTCTTTATTCTAACTATTTGGTTATTCACGGACTTCAGTGAATTTGACTAACATATACAAAGTCTAATGCTACTCCCTATAAATAAGTAACTCCATTTATTTTTCTTTCAAAGAAAGCAATGTACTGATGTTTTATCCAAACATTCCTTCATAGAGGTGAGAAAACCAATACAGGAGAAGATGACTAAAGACACAGCCAGGGAGGAAGGCAGAGCAAAACCTCAGCCTTCCGGTTCATGACCAGATTAGGCCTAGGTCAACCACAGCCGCCCCGGAGCACTCCAGAGGCGCGCGCGGACACTGTTCTACACGGTACAGTCTTCCTGCACGACCGCACTGACTCACACACTTCCTTCATAGAAATTCGCCACAAAATGCACTACCCACTTGGGAAAACGGCCACTCCCTGCTCCCATCTGTCTGCCACGTGTTGAGTTTCTTTCTTGTCTACGAGCAGGCTGACCCAGGCTCATTAACCCTTGGATGTGCCTGTACGCAACTTCCTGGTAGCCAGGGCCCTTATTTCAGCTCTACCTGCTGCACTTACACACCAATGGGAGCCACACCCATTGTTCTGTGTGTCCCCCCCCCCCACCCTTCACAAGCACACGGTCTGCTACCAGCAACCCTCCATGAATTCACGGCACACCGCGGTAATACCTGGGCAGTGTACAGCTTTCAGGGTTGACACGGAATGGTCACAGCTTGTAAAACCCAACCAGAACGCACACATCACATCGCACAAACCGCGTCCAGCCGGGGCTGCTGGGAGCAATGGTTTCCTCCCTTTCAAAGCTTTCACCTCCACAGCTGGCTTTCTAAGGTGTGTCACTAATCACACATAAACTGATGGTCAGCTTGCTGAAGTCGCAGGCATTAATGATGGGAGCAAACACTCCTGCCACAACAAAGTCAAATTATGTAGTTTTTGCATAGAGAAATCAACAGTTGTCACCCTCTGAATCACAAGTGCTCCTACAAGTTAGCTTACGACAGTGTACAGGCATTATTTAGCACAGGTCCGATTATCCTCAACCGCAAACTGAAAGCATCACGTAGAGGGGACGATGCAGGGATGGCAGAGTTTGGGCTCCACGCTGACTGCTGGATGCTCTGAGGTCACTGTATGACTGAGCATCCAAACATCACCCAAAGCGAAGCACGAAGCTGCTCCCCAGGGCCCTGAGATGATGACCGTGTTCTAAGCAGCTCAACAGCAATCAGCTGGCTAACCAGTAGGCGATCTACTGAGAGCTTTCTCTTCTTGCTGCTACAAGAATGCTGTGCCTTCCACTCTTGTACTCTGCAGTTCCTGCATTAAGTGCAATCTACCCACCGATCAGATTGGACTTCGTACATGAGCTTTCATGATTCCACTCACTAGGTATTAAAACCCATTTCTCATCTGAGGATTTATTTCTGGGCGACAATGGACGGCTATGCGTATTCGGACGGCTATGCGTATTCGCTTTACAGTTTGAAAAATCTGTGAGAAAATAATTGTCTCAAACTCAAATTTCACGTGGGTGGAGGAATCACTGCTATAGCAACTGTGGATTCTGTTTGTGGCAACTCAAAAGGGAAGAATTCACATCTCTGACACTTAAAATTAAGAATGTGATTTGCGACGGCTGAGGGCACGGGAAGGCCTGGGCGTGGGTCCAGCCGGGCCTTTCGGGATGCAGTGCGTGGTGCCTGTTTAAACGGTAGGGATGGCATCACATTTTAGGCTACGTCCCAGGCCATACCCTTCTTCCGAGGAGTCAGAGTCAGGGAGCTCCGGACGGTGACTCTTGCTCTTCTGACATTTTATTGCTAAGAGGAAGCATCCATTGGAGGAGCAGCAACAACTCTGGCTGGTGCTTGGATTGGCTGCACTTCTAATCTTGGCTGTGCCTGGCTCCAAGGAAGGACCATGCGTTTCTGTAAAGATTTCTTCTCCCTTTATTGGGTGGGGGCTGAAAATACTTGGGGAACGGGGGGGGGTATTAAATCAGTGATTTTCATAGATGGATACAAGTTGCTGTAAGAAAGAAATTCTTACAGCCAAAGAATAGCTTTGGCTATAATTCTCGTTCTATTGCACAAAGAGCCCCCGGCAAGGCACAGGGAAGAACAATGACCAGCATCTTAGAATGTGATGTCTCGAGGACATCGCATCAGAGAGTGGGTAACGATGGCGCTCTGGGCTTCTTCAAGGCTCAAATGGTTCATAATGCATGCCACTGAGGACCGGTGCCCGGCACATTATTGCCTTTTCTTTGTCCCGCGTAGTCACGCTTTGTTCCTAACTGTGGGTTTAAGCTGCATTAACTATAGACACAGGACATTTTACTCTGTGCTGCCAGTGGAATGGGGCCTCGTGCACACTTAGGCCAGTGCTCTGCTACTAAGCGATGCTCCAAGCCTGAACAACTTCCCTTTCTCATCTACACATTTCCAGCCTATGCATCTTCTAAAAGGCACTGTGAATCTTTTGTATGGTGGCTGTTTCTGTTTGTTTGTTTGTTTATACTGCATTGTGTTATTTGGATATAATTTGCAACATGTATGATTTTTCTCACTGATGTACTCTCTCTTCCTGTTACAAAGATTTATTTATTTGTGGATATGGGTGTTTTGTCCGCATGTTCATCAGCACACCAGAAGAGGGCATCAGGCCTCTTGGGACTACAGTTATAGCCAGTAATGAGCTACCACGTGCATTCTGGCAACAGAACCCGGGTCCTCTGGAAGAGCAGCCCGTGCTCTTAACCGCTGAGCCATCTCTCCAGCTAAGCAAGTGTTTTAACACTCGGTGGCAAGTGCTTTCACTCACTGAGCCATCCTGCTAGCCCAAATGTAAAACATTCATAAGAGAAATCTCAAAACTTGGCATTTATGTAAGTATCGCTTTTTTTGAATTTGAGGAACTTTTTCTTTTTTGCTGACGAAGGGTAGCCTCATGTGAGCCACGGCTGCCGTCTGTGGCTTGCTGCCTTGTGGCGAGGCTGGGTATCAGTGTGGTAGGGAGCACACGGTGGAGGATGCTTGTTCACCTCATGGCGGTTGCGAAGCAGAGATACAGGAAAGGGTTAGGATTCCTACGGCTCTAAGGGCATGCCCACAGTGGCTTCACATCCATCCCCAAAATGAACAGAGCCACAGCCTAGGGACCAAGCCTTTACCACATGGGCTTACGGACTGGCATTCAAGATCCAGCCAGAACAACAAAGATACTAGTGTCCAACTTCATTTCTGTCACCCAAAATAAATTGCTAGAGAATTGCTTGTTTGTCAGTCTCTGCAATAGACTGTCTTCAGCACAAAGTCTTGTGGTTTCCAAAATGAACTTGTCACAGTTGATTTCTTTCATCTGTTGCACAAACAAAATGTAACTCAAGTTTGGTTGTACAAACTGCAAAACTTTAGCTAGTATTAGAATAGTCTATTTAAACATACAAGTTTTCCCCCACTGCTCAAGCCCAAACACACAAGTTCAATGAAAAGTGAATCTCAGAAACCATTAACCCAATGAAGGAAAATGCTTCAAAATCCAAGAAGCAAACGGCAGCTGGGAGACAGCTCTTTCTATCGGAAAGCTGACGGCTAAAGCCAGTCTGGTCTGTTTCTACTCAAAACCCACAGCTTTATGGATTGCAAAATACGTTTTGAAAGTAATCAATCTGTGCCAGAGCAGGGTCAACCAACAGAAGCTTACTATGCAGCGTTAGGTCTCAGCCCCTCAGTTAACCGGTACTGTAACTTCTGGTTACCACAGCAGCACAGCCTCTAATGAAATAGACTTCCATGACCAACAGCGGCGACTAACAATTCCACCCTAAATGCCTTACAGAGAGCCGAGGGATTCAGGAAATCACCAGCCAGACAACGGCAACAGAGAAGAGCAATATAAGGGTTCTACCACTTTCCTCAGCAAGTCTTAGTGTTCCCGTATAGGGAAATCGGATTAGGAGTTTTATGAGAAGTGTAAAATGGAAAGAATAGGAGGAAACTGAGCTCTGTAAAACTGAGGCAATCTCTTGATGCCTGTGTGTTCCGAAAAAGAAATATGTGGCATGCACTACCACACCCAGTCAAGGGTTTTACTGGGAATATATATATATAGTTAAAGGCTGGGAACATATTCATCATCGGGTTTACGATATTTAACCGTATCATTACATGCAGCTGTAGGCTGTGTATCATTGTGGTATTGCACTTCACAGTGTGAATATGCATTTATTCACCCACTATTAATTTTCAGTTTCTGGTTGTTACTGATACTTACATTTTTGTTGTTGTTGTTCTTTGGTGTACATATATATGTATTCCTATGTGGTAATTACTTGAGAGAACTTCTGGGTCCTGGGATATTCCCAATGCCCAGGTTTCACCCATACTATCAAACAGATTCCAAAGTAGAATTCCCATTTATTCACCCACAAAGTAGAATTCCCGTTTACACAGCCACCAGAGCTCTGGTTGCTTCATCTCAGTGCCCTTGATTTTCTATTTTTGCTCCTTGTAGCCATTGTCATGGGGAAGAACCACTTATGTTAACAGGCAAAATTAAAGCAGATCTAGTAAGCTACAGTGCATCCCTACGATGAATGCTGTAATTTCAAGTGTCCATCTTTTTTTTTTTTAATTATATGTGTGTGGGAGGGGGTGCTGAAGAGAGGGAGCAGCAGCTAAGAGTGAACTCAGAACTGGTTCCAGTGCTCACACCCAGAAGCTCGTCCCTGGCCTCTGCAGGCGCCTATACTCACGGGGATATACTCATACACAGATTTTATTTATATGTGAGTGCAAAAGTGTGTGTGCACTACGTGTGTGGAGCTGTCCACACAGGCCAGAGGACTTAGGTATCTTCACGCTAGTGTTAAACATGGTTGTAGCCTCCCCATCCCATCCCCGCCAGCATGGCTCCTGTACAAGGTCTGTATGTGCTCTTAGCTGTGGAGCCACGCCTCCAGGCACCCTACTTCTGTAGAAAATGCACTCTCATCAATGACCTGTAACACGCCTGGACACACAGCACAAGCTCAGGCATCAGACACTGGGCTGGAACTGAGCTTCTGTGACTTGCTGTCTCTTAAGATACTGGGCTCTCTCAAGCCTGCTATTTCTGACTTGCCTCCATCATAGGAACGATGCAGAGCCTGGGTTTTAGAAGAGCTTAAACCCTACTCTGCAGTTTCATAGCTCATACGTCTTCATCTCATCCCATGACCGGAGGAAATACATGGAGTACAAGGGCAGTGTCTGACCTAAGACAGATTTGCTGGAGTTGGAGAGATGGCTCAGAGGCTCAAAGCACGGGCTGTTCTTCCCAGCATCAGAATAGCAGCTTGCAACTGCCTCTAACTGCCGCTGCGGGGGATCTACCTCCCTCTTCTGGCCTATGTGGGCCTTGAGCGTGCCTGTATACCATAGCACAGACACACACGCAGCCAAAACACCCAAACACTTCAAAAATATTCCCCCCCATGGATCTAAGGAGAGAGGGAGAGAGTAACCCTGCACAGGGAATGGGCTCCAAAGTCCATTTCTGCACTAGGGATAAACACTGGTTCCTCCACTGCCAGAGGCCCCATAGACTGTGAGGCCCCCAATGACACCCACGTTCAGGGGGCCTGGTTCAGACCTATGCCGGTTCCCCAGCTGTCAAACTGGGGTCCGTGAACTTCTACTTGCTCAGGTCAGCTGTTTCTGTGGGTTTCCCCAGCATGATACAAGGGGAAGGCCCTGCCCCAAATGATGTGTCATTTTGATGATTCCTCATGGGAGGCCTCATCCTCCCTGGGGAGTGGATGAGGGGTGGAGTGGGGGGGTGGAGGGGTGTGGGAACTGGGACTGGTATGTCAAATAAGATTGTTTTTCATTAAATATAAATGTATTTTTAAAAAATTTCAAGACAGTTTGCTTGCTGCCGCGGTGTTATCGCCGCCGCCGCCGCCACAACACAGTGTCTCAGATATGACACAAGGGATAAAAACAAGAGCCAACAAGTAGGTCTGGCAAGGCAATGGGAAGATAAGCCCCGCAAAGCAAATTCTAAACACAAAGTACCAAGTCGGCAAAACTGGCCCTGCTCCCCCTTCATGACTCAGGCTTTGCTCTGATTTCTTGGGGTAGGATAAAGGGAAGCTGCAATCCCAGCAGCCCCTGCTGCTGAGGGTCGCACCCTCTTTCGCCCACTGCCTTGCTGGCCCTACCCAGCAGCTCCACGCCGGTCACACTTCCTGCTCAGTTTCCCCAAGCCTCTCACTCTCTGCATCAGAGGCAAGCACACTGCACCGACTCCGTCAACAGGCCTTTGTGCCCAACCATCTCTCAGCCCGAAGGACACAACACTTGCCTCTAATTCCCGATTCTCCTCTGCATCTAGGGTTAGTCAAGTCCACGGGCCAGGACCCAACTCGGTACTTCCTGAGCTCATCACTGCTGTCATTCCAGATCATTCCAAATGTATCTGTGTGACTGGTGTAATGACTAGATTCCCTACTAAAAGCATCATATAAAGGATCACAATAGTAGCCCCAGTAAACAGCACACCGCCCGGTGCACACTGCAGGCCCAGTGACCACTTTGGGTCCGCTACAGAACGGAATCCATAGAAAGGAAGGTGATGATAAACTAAGACAACACTGGCACAACAATGGAGAAGACACAGAATTCCAACCCAAGAATTATCAGCACACTCAGAGTCACTAACACAAAATCGTCTCTGCATCAAGGACTGAACCTGCCCATGACTTCGCAAGGAGACAGAAGGCTGGGAGGACTCTCAGAGTCAGAAGCAGGCACTCCATCAACGGTAAAACTTAAGACTTATTTATGCACCAGCACAAAGGAAGCTATTGCATCTGATGACACATTTATCTTCTCTTGCAAGGGTTACATGGAGTTCACCCTTTGCAAAGACACATTTTTTCACTTTGGGCTCTATTCTCATTAACTCCAGAGCAACCCAGGACCAAATTGCTGCTAAAAACAAGCAAGGTTACTGTGGAAACTGCTTTTGTGGGCGATCTATATACAAGGTACAGATTCCAGAAGGAGAAAGAATCTTAAACAACTGTGTGAACTTTCAAGAAAGGTGGCCAGGTGTATGAGCCAATCAGTTCATTACAGACTGCTGTCTATAGGGAGTAGTTCTTTCTCTCTGAATTAATATATGCTTAACAACTATATTTGTGTTGTTGCATTTTCATGGCAGAAAAACGTAACATATAGAAGTTGTTAAATCACTGGCTTACTTGATAAATTTAATAACTCAAAATATAAAAACAACTGCATAATTAACACACGGAAGTCAGAGAGAGCAACAAGTCTAAGGTCGGCAGGGGGAAAGTCCACGTTGCTATAGTGACTAGCACTTCCCAGCAGGAGGGAGGAGCCAGAGGAGGGAGGGAGGTGAAGGGACAAGGGCCTGGGAGGTTCAATGTGTCACCCATGTCTTGTTGATGAAGGTGATATTAACAACAGTAAGCTATGAACCCCAGAGATCTCAACCTGCATCTTCCTCGAGATCTCATCTCTGAGGAGTAAGAGGACAAACTTGGGCTGTGACAGGCATGTGGGAAGGTTGAGTAAAAACACATTTCAGGCACACACTCAAATGAAAAAGAACCAAGCAAGGACAAGGCTACCTGGAGTCACAGACACAAAGCAATGGGTTTATCTAACAGCAGTATGTTTCAGTGAGGTCCGTATTATGTGGATTAGTTAGGTAAAATTAGTAAATTTAGGTTATTCTAATTTGGGATTTTTCCCCTCCCCTTTATAGTTTCCTATTACTACAAAATTAAACAAAACAAAATGTGGTGATGAGATATTATGATTTATTAAAGCTTGCCTGAAGATTCAGAAAGCAAAGTCAGCCACAAACCACAGAAAGCCAGGCACACACCTTTAATCCCAGGACTCGGGATTAAGAGGTAGACAGATCTCTCTGAGTTCAAGGCCATCTAGGGATAAACCAGATTGAATCAGTCTAAAAGAGAAACAAATCACACCTTCAATCCCAACATTAGGGGAAACAGAAAGAAGCAAGTTCTCAGAGAGGCATTCATTCTCCAGCCACACTGAGGAGAGACGGCAGTTTTGAGACTTAGTTAAGAAACTATTACTGTTTTGTTAAAGCCATGACATTTATTGAAGGGGAGGAGGGCATTTAAAGGCACAGCATAAAAACACGACGACTCTGGAGCCAGATCCCAGCCCTGCCACTTGAACTGGTTACTCTTGTCTTTTTGTAGAAATGCTAAACATTAACATGTACCTCAAAGTTACCAGCATTCTTATAAACACAAAAAGCATATTGTAATCAAACGTGATTTATATCACTTTGGATGTATTTGACTAAATTTCAAGTATATTTCTCAAATCCATCATATCATAAAAATATAAAATATAAAACCACGGCTCATACCTTCAATGGTAAGTGCCACTAAAGGCAGCTACAGTTTTTTCAATACACCGGGATACCTGCCACCTTGCACGTTACCTTCATGATCTCCTTGGTCCTGACAACAGCTCTCGGTGGCAGACAGACTGGGCGACTGAGTGAGAGTATAAGGAAACGCAGAAGCCAGGAGCTTTTAGATGACTTCTCCTAGATCAATTACCATCCATTAGGTTATCTCTGTGACCTGCTGACCTTCTCCGTAACTGTTCTTTTAAAGCTTAGCTTTCGGTTCATCTCTAACCTGTTTTGCACTTCCGTTTCCTGCCATTTCACGTGTTTTCTTAAGGACACAGGGAAATGTAGCCCGCGAAGAAGAGAAAACTCTAACATTAGATACCGCTATATCCGTGCCCAACACAAAAACACCCAATACATTTGATGTGCCCTTCAAACCCTAAAGCTTTTCTCAGAAATGTAACAGACGGGACAGTCTTTGCTTGCCTCTTTGATGGATGGCCTTTGTCATCTTGACACTAATTCGAGTCATCTGGGAAGAGGGATCCTCAAATGAGAAAATGCCTCCATCAGATTGGCCTGTTGGCAATCTTGACGAAGGACTGAGGTGGGACAGTCCAGCCCACTGTCTGGCACCGCCCCTGGGGAACATGGTCCTGATGCTGTGAGAAGCAAACTGAGCAGAAGGGGAAGAAGCCAGTAAGTCGCCTTCTTCCATGATTCCTCCCTCAATGATGGTCTATGGGTGGGTGTTTAACCCTTTCTGCACTAAGCTGGTTTTGGTCACTGTTTTGCTACAGCAATAGAAAGCAAGTTGAGATACATTCTGTGCTTACTTATTTCATCAGGGAAGAGACATTATCTCAATGTTATTTCTGCTGTACATTGAAATAAATGGCTTCAGATGAAGATGTTCCTAATAAACCACATAAAAACAATACCCCATGGAATTAGATGAATTAAGTGTTTGGTTCCTAAGAAAACCCTACTTACATAAAAAGGAAATTATTCTTTATCTTCAGTTTATCTACCCAAAGTTAGGCATCTCCTATTGTACATGTAGGCCATAGCCGATTTTATCAGCACCTCTGATTTATCACCAACGGGATCTAGGTGCATTATATCATATCACAGTTGTTGCAGGCACCATGGAACGAAGTGGTCCTTATTTGAGTCGCTTTCAGTTACCTGTGCTGACTCTCACACCAAATTCATTCAACGGAGGCTGGTGAGATGGTTCAGCGGGTAATGGCACCTGCCCCCAACCCGACGACCTGGACTTGACCTGCTGAAAACTGTCCCCTGACTTGCACACACAAGCCACACATAAACACAAACTTAAAGCAAGTAAGTAAAAGTTTTGAGAAGAGTGACATCTATTTTGCCTATTGTGTCTAATTACCTTACTAGAAAACATTCCAAAATTGGACTACACCACACTCGTACACAGCAGAGGGACAACTAACACACACATGATAAACACAATGAGCGAATTCAATGCTGGACCTATCCAGACCGAATAATTGAAA
This sequence comes from Phodopus roborovskii, assembly GCF_943737965.1. NCBI lineage: Eukaryota > Metazoa > Chordata > Mammalia > Rodentia > Cricetidae > Phodopus > Phodopus roborovskii. The sequence continues at coordinate 122,155 of NW_026126639.1, read as the reverse complement.
GTAGAAGAGCAACCTGCTCCTCACCGTCAAGCACTGCAGGGATCCTAGCAACGGGGAAACAGTGGTGGGTGACCACGCAACAACTCCACTTTTAACTGTTACAATTTAACAACCCCACCCCTCCCCCTCCTCCACCAGGGGCCACTGTGTCACCGGGGTCCCAATCTATTGCTGGGACACAAGTCTTCTACCTGCTCACCTCAGACATGGCTCATTCTCTAAGAACACCTGACTTACACCATCAGGACCACCACTCTTCCAGAGGAAGAGAGCACTCATGGTGGAAGACAGAGTCTACACATACTCTGTCTCAGGGAATCCCAAAAGCACATGTGCCCTAGGAATGACTAACTGTCACACAGGAACCACACTGCTGTCTCTACATCCTCTATCCTGGAAACGTGGCCAGCAGACTTTACAAACAACAGCCTTGTGCTTACTTTGAGCCCAATCTTTGATCAACCTTGGAGTTTAGAACCGTGGTGACCTTTGGAGTTTAGAACCGTGGTCCCCAACCTTGGTGACTACGCTGCAATCAGATGGGGCTGCAAGTGAGCAGTTCTGGGATGACACCACACAGGAGGGAATGGCTCAGAGACTGTTACTAAGTAACTAGCCAGCTAGCTCTTGAGGCAATCTTTGGAAAAACAGAGAACACACTTCGGCTAATTCCAGTTTAACAACCACTGAAGAGCTCTTTTTCCAGTAAAAAGCCAATGGATGACTTGGGTAAGGAAAGAGAGAGATAGGCAGAGTGTGCAGTTGGGAGTATTGATAAACACACTTTGCAAATTTCAGTTTTTTTCCCTTGAAATAACCAAAGTGAAACAGAGTAAAAGAAAACCGGCAAAGGATATGTAGACTGTCCTGTTCCTTTCTTCAGTCAATTTACCTACTGTTCTCTTCCAGTCTGATCACTTCTAACCTTCAGGGAGTGCTTCTACAAGGGACCTAATGCTGGCTCAGGCCTGTGTGCCCAGCACTTGAGAGGCAGAGGCAGGAAGATTGCCTTGGAGTTCAAGGTCAGCAGGTAAACCCTACCACATCCAGGGCAGCTAGGACTACACAGTGAGAGTCTAACTTAAAAATTAAAAGCAAGTGAAGAAGGGAGCAGAACTTCTAAAACTTACACAGACTTTTAAAAGCAAACTAAAACACCCGGTGCAGGACATTTCAATAAATAGCTAATGTTTCTACAGTAAATCTGATTTAAAAGAAAATAACCACCCAACTGTTTCATCATAATCTGAGCTATTACTAGTATTATTAGTATTGCTGACTGTACTTCAGTACTAACCCATAAAATCTTAAAGTGAGGAAAAAATGTTTCCCAGGGCAATATTAAGACTGATAAGAATGTAGAGGATGGGTGTGTGTGTGTGTGCTGAGTGACAGCTTAGTGGTTAAGAGCACGAGCTGCCCCTGCAAAGGACCCAGGTTCTGTCCTGGCAACACATGGCGACTCTCAACTGTCCTTAACTTCAGTTCCAAGGGACCCGATGCCCTCCTCTGGCTCCGAGGACACCAATAAGACATGTGGTACACAGATACACATACAAGTTAACCCTGCATACACATAAAGTAAAACTAAATATTCAAAAATTAAAGAGCTGTGTCCAACTACAAATTAAAGTTTCATTATAATCTGTAGCTCTCACTATGAAGTGTCAACAGTTTAAATTCAAGCCAGGGGTGATGGCATACTCACAGCACTGAGGAGGCTGAAGCAGAAAGATCGTGAGTTCCAGGCCAGAGTGACACAGAGCATATAGCAAGACTCTGCCAAAAAGCAAGAGGCAACTGTCACCAGTGTCTAGGAAAAGAAGGTGATCACAAAGTGGGGGGGGGAACACCCCAAGACTTCTCATTATCACGGAGAGTTCTAACAACACTAACAGAAACCTACAGGATCGTGAATATGACTGAAAATGGTCAAGTGCATCAAGCCATCTTTACAATAGTAAGAAGTGAGTGCTCTTGACGGACACACAAAGGAAGCTGACAGCTGACAGGATGCCAGCCAAGCCTCTGCGGAGAGAGGCAGAAAGTAGGCATTTTCTTGAATTGATTTTCTGTATTCTTCTAATAGGGACATCTATTTCTTCTGTAGTCAGGGAGGAAAAGTAACATTTTCATATAATATATTGTTTTTAAAATATAGATGCAGGGAACTGGGAGGAGGGAGGGGAAACAGATGGGACGCAAAAAATAAATAAACAAACAAACAAATAAGTAAAAGATGCAGAGCAACACCTGAATTAAAGGTTTATCTTGAAAAGTGTCTCAAGCACTTTGCTGCTCCGAGTGAACAAGTTAAGTTCTTCTTCACTCACCGCCCTTCTGTGAACATTTAGTGCTAACTTGCACAACACAAATGGCTTTAGAAGGCTGACATTTAATCAGCCCAGAAACACGTTCTAAAGGTGGCTTCAAACGCGCACATCCTCCTCACTGAAGTGAGGCTACTGAGGGCCAAGCGCACTGTACAGATTTCCAAATGAATGCTTTTCGTTAGGAGGGTCTATGCAGAGATTGGACACTGTAACGACACCAGGCATGCAGGGACAGATTAGTACAGCCACACAATGAAGAACACAAGTGTGCACACAGGGCTAGCACATAAAGTGGAGGACGGTGGGCGACCTTCAAGCAGTATTTAATGCCACGAATCCATCACCGTTTCAACTGGGAAAGTCAGTAACAGACAGAGAGAAAGTGATTGTTTCTAAATCTGCAAACCCAGGGTCGCACTTTCAGGGAAGGAGTAAAGGATAAAATGGACACATAGCTGTTTGCTCCTGGGAACACAGACAGGACAATACGCAGAGGGTATCAATCGTCTGTGAGACTGGACTAGGTACTTCCTTCCCAGCTGTGTTTACTCTGTCTTCCAGAGCCACAGCAAGCCTTTTATTAACAAACAGAGGCTGAGGACTTCCACTTGCACCCAGCAGAAGTCAAAGGCACACTAGGAAACGCTTGCTTGCATCTGATGTCTGGCACAGTCATTTCTCTGCATTCTGTTCTGAACTGTACTGATTATCTATCAGCTGAATCACCAAGGAGAGTGGTTTCACAGATCATGAGAGTTCAGAGACAATGACAGAAATGTTGTCTGTTAAACACAAACGTACAAAGGACGAACACGTTCAAAAGCAACCCACTTTGCTGCAGGAAGACATACATACATACATACATACACACACACACACACATATAGGTCAGCCTATGTCACTGGATTACCACAACACACTGTCCTGTCGTTTACCCTCTGAAGATTAAATGTGACTTCTATAGTCACCACAGGATCCAGGGCAGCTGGGATATGGTTGCAGGGAGGTGGAGTAAGACTGCGTGGGAGCGGGGAAGCACGTTACTTAGCTAACTGTGGCTACTACTACTTTCTTCTCTTTATACAACAGGAAGCCATTAAGTGAAAAGCCCAGAACTTGAAAGAAATGAGGTAGGGACAGCCACACAATTGGCTGAATGTAGCCAGGCAATGTCCCATGCCATCAGAATAATATGGCCTCCCTTACCATATTACTGTAGGAGCCACATCAACTGGGAAACTAATTTTGTGGACTTAATTTTTTTTTTTTTTTTCAAACTTCACTACAAATTTGACCAAAGTCCACGACAGTTGTATCAGATGACATGGTAGTGTGAGAGCCAAGGTTACATTTTAAGTTTTAATTACTGTGCCTTAGAGATCCAGGAAACAAAAATGTCTCTGATCTGCAAGCCCCTTGCCCAAGGACAGACAGTTCCTGAAACACTGGAGGCTGTTGTTTATGGAGAAAACAAGACACATGTTCTCACTCCTCCTTTATTTGACCCGGCTACACCACATGTGCATGATCACATGTGGGCGGGCCGTTCACTGGCAGGAAAAGATACATGCTTGCCCCTGACTGGAACTCATGGGTTTTCTTTCTTAAGCCCTTGCCATACTTGATTCGGAGCCATTTCCCAGGAACCTGGGTATGGACCTGGCCAGAGCCCCTCAACCTGGCCAATATTTAATTAAAGCTTGCTTCAAATTTGGTTTTAAAATGTGGTGGTTGTGGTCTTATTCTCGACCAGCAGGATTAACAGAAGGAGCTTTTTAAAAAAAAAAAAAAAAAAACCTTTTCATAATAAGCACGACACGGATAATATAACCTAACTCCACAGTTGAGCCCTTTTCGGATCTGCATCGCTGTTTAGAGCTGGTGGATTCAGCAGTCCCTCTTACCTACTTTTCCTATGAGCAACGAACTACAGCGTCTAAAGAAAATTCAAGAGAGGAGGCTCCATAGCTCAGGAGGTCGAGTGTCCGCTGCAGAAGTGAGGACGTGGGTTGGATCTGCAGCACATGTGTGAACAGCCAGGTGTGCTGGTGTGTGCACATAATCCCCGCACAGGGGAGGCAGAGCAGGCAGATCTCTGGGGGTTACCAGCTAGCCAGTGTAGCCTAATAGAGTTCCAGGCTAGTCAGAGTCTGGAGGAAAAAAAAAAAAAAACCCAAAACACGCACAGCTGCTTTGGAAAGATGTGAAGCTGATCTCTCATCATACACACACACACATACATACATACATACATACATACATACACACACACACACACACACACACACACACACGTAAAATAAACTATTCATTCCTGTTATGATGGGAGCCAGCCTGCACTGCATTCAGAGTTCAGGCCAAGATGCAATCTAGAAAAACATAACAGAGACCAAGGGGTCCTGAAGTTTAAGCTGTATACTGTTCCAGGCAGCACGTGGAACCCACTCATCTGCTCAGAGCAGGGTCCATCCTTTTAACCCAGCACCTCCATACTCAGGAGCTGCCAGCAACCGGTGACAAGCATACTCCACAAGCACACAAACGCACATGTGCTCAACCCCTTTTATATTAGGCCCGGAGTGGTGGCACACACCTTTAATTCCAGCGCTCAGGAGGCAGAGGCAGGAGGATCTCTGTGAGCTTGAAGCCACTCTGATCGACTACACAGCACATTCCAGAACTGCCAGACTACACAGAGAAAGACCCCCGTCTCAGAAAACAAACAAAAACTATCTTTATGTTAAATCGGTATCTGCATATAACCTATATGCCACCTCTGGACACTTGGTCTCTAGGTTACTTGGATACCAACCACAAATTTGACTTGATGTGATAGAAGCTATACTCCAGTGTTTAGGGAATGATGACCGGGCGGTCTGAGCTTGTTTACTACAGACACAATTTCCTCCCCAAACAGTTTTGACCTAGGGTTGCTTTGGTAAATATTCCACCTACACCCATCTATTGTTACTCAGCTGTCCCAGTTACCAGAGACACAATTAATAAAGACCCTCAAAGCACACTCCCCATGGAGGGATGCTCCCTTAACCTAGAGGCAACGGGGAGGGCCTGGACCCTACTCCAAATGACATACTAGATTTTGATGACCCCTCCTGGAAGGTATCACCCTCCCTGTGGAGTGGGTGGGGAATGAGATGGCAGAGGGATGGGGGGCATGGGAGGGAGGGAGAGGGAACTGGGATCGATATGTAAAATAAAAAATAATAAATATATAGATTAATAAATAAAGGTTCCCAAGAACACAACACAGCAGATGCTGTCTTTTTTTTTTTTTTGGTTTGGGTTTTGTTGTTTTCTGAAACAGGGTTTCTCTGTGACTTTGGGGCCTGTCCTGGAACTGGCTCTGTGGACCAGGCTGGCCTGGCTCTGCTGGGATCAAAGGCGTGCACCACCAGTGCTAGGCTCGGATGCTGTCCCTTTTATTACAGTATTTGTGCTTCTATTCTCTTCTTTGTTGCTGTTATTCATCTTTTACATAATTTATAACATTAAACTGTGTCTGATTTACATATATAGGAAATAAAAGGGAAAATGCAATGCTCGATATAATCTGTTTTCAGGGTACCCACTGGGGCCGTTTGGAATATATCCACAGGAAGGCCTCCTAGAATCCTCATGCCCTAGTGATGGTGTAGATGGGATTTCTCTCTCTCTTCCCCACCTGTCTCTCTCTCTCTCTCTCCTCTCTCTCTCTCTCTCTCTGTCTCTGTCTTTTTGTGGGGGGGGGCAGATGGAAGTTTCCCCACAAAGCACAACTGAGATCTTTCTAGATGGGACATAAACCTATGATTATAACCCACCCAAAGCATGAATCTGAGTGCTGTCGCATATGTAAAGTCAAATGTGCATATATTAACAGCTAAATAAATGCTCCGTGAGTGGTGCCTGGGTCGCTATGGTGGGCAACAGAAAACATCATGCATAGAAAAAAAACAAAACAAACAACAACAACAAAAAAAAAAACCGCACAAAAATCAAAACAAAACAAAACGTAGCCACCTAAGAACTCCAAAACAGCAGCTTTCACACAAGCCAAAGGACAAAAATTTAAAGGAAAGTTGCTTCTGATTTTCTGCCCTCAAAATCTCAAGCAAAAACTGGTTTGTATCCACACAGAGACAGGGTACACTGGAGGTTAGGTATGATTTGCATTGCTAGAACCTGATCTGAGGCAGAGTTGCAAGTTTGATGCTAGCCTGGGCAACACAGCAAGTACCAGGCCATCTTGAAGTCTCAGCATGCAACATATTTTTCCTATAGTCTAGCACCAAACGAAGCAAATAGTTCAAAATCCATTATGCATTATGAGGTTCCTGTGAATATATGTTTCTCTTATTGGGTGATGAACAAAGCTGTTCCAGCCAATGGAAAGGAAGGATTTAGCTAGGTGGGACATACAAGCAGCAATAGAAAAAGGTAGTAAGCGGAATCAAGGAGACGCCATGTAGCTATCAGGGAAGGTAGGACATCCGGGCATTCTCCCATAAACCAAGAACACATGGAGATACATAGATTAATAGAAATGGGTTAATAATTAAGAGAGAGCTAGCCAGTAAAAAGCCTGAGCCACACTGGCCAAATAGTTTATAATAAGTATAAGCTTCTGTGTGTTTATTGGGACTGAATGGTCGTGGGATGGAAATGTGTATAGTGTGTATATTCCAAGGATCTGTAGAACCTTGCACAGCTCCTCTTTGTAGCCCCTGAACTTGGCAGGTAATTTGACATAGTGTACTCACTTAATCTCATGTTTTCCAGTTCAAGCAAAAAGTAAGCTTATTTGAACTTTTAAGAACTTTCTGTCTGAGGCTGAAACTCACTGAAGGAAGGAGGTTTTGTGTTTCTCTGACATCGGAGAGGGTGAGAGCTACCATGTATGGCTGTTACCGTATCTCCCACAGTGAGCACTGACAGACACGAGGGCTCATATCGGAATAAATGCATGCACAGTGTTCATGTTCTATAAAGAGAGAGAAACAGAAGCCTGCCAACGCTGCATTCCATCCTGAGTTCACATCAAGGAAATGCATGACAAGCTACAGTGGAAACATTACTGGGGGAAGCCATGCTTTAGGCCTTAGGAATAAGAAATAAGCAGCCACGGCCCAGCCCAGTGCGCTAAGGGCAGTGTTGCTTCAGACCCCAGAAACACTGGTTGCCTCATGCCCATGCGCGTCTACCAACAGCAAAGCACAAGCCCAGTGTCAACTGTACAGTTTCAGTCGAATCACTGTGCAGCCTTGGGTGTCCTAGAACTCACTGTGTAGACCAGGGTGGCTTCGAGCTAACAGAGATCTCCCAGATTAAAGGCGTGCGCCACTACAACAATCAGGTGTAATCATGTAGTCTTTGCCTGAGAAACCCTGTAAATCAATGCCTAATGTAAGATGCCAATCTTTCACACTTCTTCCTATGAAAACTTCTTCGCTATTTCCTCCTCTGCTTCAGATGCTCTCATCCCCAGTCTGCGGCTAGTCCCAAACTGAGTGCCACAGGGGTGCATGGGATCTGGACACTCAGCAGAGCTGTCTCTGTCTTTCGGCCATTCCCAGCAGGGGCTCCTGCTAAAGAGAACCGCTCACCATTCAGCGCATGGAACGTAGGGTTTATTTACTTCATGTCAGACCACACCTCCCTCCTCGGAGTTTCCTCTTTACCAGGTAAAACAGCTATTTTAGTAACACACCAACTTGCTTAATACCGACACCAGATTTTAGGTAGGGGTGAAGAATTCCTACGCATGTGGGTATATGGGAGTGAGGCCAGAGGCCCTGGACCCACTAGAGTTAGTTAAGACAGTCGTGAGCTGCCTGACATGGGCTCTCGGAACTCAACCAGGGCCCTCTGAAACAGTGACAAGTACTATTAACCCCTGAGTAATCTCTCCATCCCCTCCTGTGACCTCTCTTAAGTACTTGCTGGCTGGGGTGTGGGTCAGCAGCAGAAAGGCCGGCTGAGCATGTGCCATGCCCTAGGTTGGTCCCCAGTGCCACAAGGCCAGTAAACAAAGAACTAGGCGAGGTTGAGGCCCAGGAGATAAATCCAGCTACTCAAGCAGGAGGTCAGAGTAGCTGCATGCCTGTAAACCCAGCATTGGGAAGATTAAGGCCAGAGGACTTCATGGCCACCCTACACTGGGGAGCACGCTGCAGGCCGGCCAGCCAGGAAATCCCCATGTGACGGGAGGACATCACTTTAAGTGAAAGAAGCCAGGCACCAAATAACATTTCCCCAACCGCGTGAAAGCTCAAAACGTTGATCTCAGAAAGTATGGGCTACCAGAGGCTGGGCAACGGAGGAGGGAGCAGGATGGAGAGAAGGTGGTTAATGGGTACAGCACTAAAGCCACACAGAGGAGAAAGAGGTGGCTACAAGGTGTAACCCTGCCTGCAGGTAGGTAGAGAGCCAGTGTCCTTTAACACAGCAGAGTGACTGTAATTCACAACAATTTATTGTCTATTTCAAAATAGCTACGAGAGGATGCTGAATGCTTCTAACAGAGGAGCAATAAATACGCGAGGAGACACACATGCTAATTACTCCTATTACACGCGCCTCAAAATATCTCATTGCACCCTGTAAATATATACACTTACTATTTTAGATTTTATAAGGACGTAGAAAAGGTGTAGTCAAATACCAAATAGTGAAATGCAAAGCTGAAATCTTAAACCCGGATGAAGAAACTAGATCACACACAGCGAGCGCCACTGGCAGGCAGCAGGAACCTCTCCTGCTGACACAGCACCAACTGTACCCTGTTGAGTATCCCACACTTAGGCAATCCTGTACTAACATATGCCAAACACAATTTCCCAAACTATGACAGAGCTGTACAGAGAAAAACCAAGTCAGCACAACAGTCAAACTGAAAGTCTGTAACCAACTGCAGTCTCCAGCTCTTCTAGAGCATAGCAGAATACCCCAACTGCCATCCTGAAGTCAGAACAACCTACGCATCCAAGAAAACGAGGGTGCCAAAGGAAATTATGTGATAACTTCGTTACTTTCACCAATAGCAAGAGTCTACACAAACCGAGCAAAGCCACGCAGAGGAATTTCAGGGCAATGACACAATCTTGTGTATCACTATGGTAGAGACCTATGCCTGTACACTTATCACAATCCATTAAGCTAAGTGGAGTGTCGACTCCAATATACTAATTTATGAGTAACAAGGAAACACAATGCACGTGTTCCAATTCTGATGAGCATGGTATTAGCAACAGGGGAAGGTGTACACATGAGTGTATGTGCAGAACTTCTTATGTTAAACCTTAAGCCTAACATATACAGTTTATTATTTTTATTATTTATGTGTGTGTATGTGTGTGTGTCTATGTATGTGCCCAAGGGAGGTCGGAGAGGTGTTGGGTCCCTGAAGCTGGAGTTCCTGGCGGCTGTGAGACATTTGATGTGGGTCCTGGGAACTGAACTCCGGTCCTCTACAGTAACCACTTTCTCCAGCCCAAAGTTTATTAATTTTTAAAAGGGTACAACATAGCCAAATTCAGTTTCTCTTACCAACATGAGGTTCAAGGTTAACAAGTATATGATGGAATTTATTCAATTCACCGAAGCAGTAAATTAAAATGGGAAGTTATTTTAATGAACCCAGAACAAATTCGACAAAATTCACCATTCATTTATCACAGAAGTCCTCACCAGACTACGAGTAGTAGAGAGTTCCCTTCATCTAAAAATAGTATCTTTTCCTAATCCTCAAAAATCATCCGCTGATGGAAACTAAAAGCATGACCTTCTTCAAGTCTGAAAGCAAGTTGCTTCCACTGAACCAGAGACGCCAGCCAATGGCATGAGGAAATCCAATGGAGGTGGGCATGGTGGCACACGCCTTTAATTCCAGCACCGGCGAAGGGAGCCAGGAGGATGTGTGAGACCCCGTCACGGGAGAAGAGGAAAGAAACTCAATGGAAAAAGAGGAACACTAATAGGGAATAACAAAGACAGCTGGCTCAGCGGCGTTTGCTGCTCTTGCAGAGAGAGGGACAAGCCTCAGGGCCCAGCACCCACAAGGTGGCGGTGGAGTATAACCATGCGCAGGTCCAGCTCCAGGGATTCCACACCCACTGCTGACCTCTTCGGGCAGCAGGTTCATGGTTCATGTGTGTACACACAAAGGCAGAGCAGCCCCACACACATACAATAAATCTTAAAACCCAAACGAAAACCACAAACACTTTTCTTTCTGCCAACTTGACACACATCTAGGGTCACTGGGAAGAGGGGGGCCTTGACTGAAGAGCTGAGGCTGGCCTGTGGGTGGATATGTCTGTGGGGTCCTTTGCTAATGGAGTAGGGGGTCCAGCCCCCCAGTGGGCAATACCATCCCTAGGCAGGCGGGCCTGGGCTGTTTAACAAAGGGCTCGGCTTCAAGTTCCTGGCCTGACATCCCTCAGTAACTGGGAAGCTCCCTCCCACAAGTTGTTTCGGCCAGTGTTCTTCACACCACAGAGCTAACTAGAGTCCCTTCTTCCTGTAAGTTAATTTTCTCAGTTAACCTTGTCGCATTGATGGAAAGGTGACTAACACAGCAAGGGCCTGGGTTCGATTATCCAGCACCAAATAAATAAACAAATAAACAAATAAATAAATAAAGCCTGGCGTGTGTTGCACAAGGAGTTTAATAACAGAGATTATTTTAACCAGTCTTACTACTTTCATCGGAACAAGTCTGACCAAAGAGTGGAGGGGGAAGTAATTGCTGTTAATTATTCTTCACATATAGTCCCTGTCTGTGAGCTTCAGTGACCCAGGCATTTCTGGGAACTTACAGTCTTCCGCTGCTGTCATTGCTGCATTAGCCAACTCGGGGGTGGAAGGTGACCGAGGTCTGCTCTGGTTCAGTGCATGCTCTGGACTTCAAGGAGGAGAGCAAGAGCAGGGATTAAATATTTACCCTGAAGATGCCCACTGTCAACACTGATGTGAGAAACTAACAAAAGGATAGAGAGCACGAACAGGAAGCCCTGATCCTCAGGCTGCACATTTAATTTTCTTAATAACTAGCATCATATAAATTAAACTGCCCTTCAGCATTGGTACCTACTACTAATGTTTGACATCTTTAAATAGTTCACATTTAGAAAACGCCATTTCTAGTTTCTTTTGAAAAGAAAGTCATTACAAAAAAACCACAGAGAAAATGTGAAAGATCTTAAAAGAACTGAGTCAGTCCTCTATGTGTGTACTTCACACCCACAGACTTAACAACTGTGGACAGAAAGCACCTCGGGACCGCCAAGGCACCTAAAAAGACACTCGCTGATTGCCACACAGTGAGCAACAAGCCGAGTCCTCTCAAGGGGAGAGGTGAGACACAGCCCCCCCCCCCCCAGCTACATCATTCCTCGGATGCTTGGTCTCGCCAGCACTTGCTTGAGCCTTATTCCTCAAGCCTTACTCAGAAGCTACATCACGAGGCCTATGATGGCTATGTCTGTGCAGAACATAGACAATTATCATCCCTTAATCAACATGGGGGGGGACTATTAATGGACATTTCCATACCACTAGTAATTTAGCTAATCTAAAGATGATGTAAAGTACTGCAGGTAAGTACCATCACTTGCGAACTTGGCTGTCCACTAGGACAGTGTAGAGCGCTGCACATACTATGTTAGTTCCCACACATCTACCTAGACACCCACTTGAGCAGACAGTGTCCAGATTCCTGGGATGACCACCACCTTGTAGCAAATGAGACCGAAGCCTCAGGGGATCCTTCGCTGAGATCAGTTATCAGTTAATGCCCTGATCATCTCCGTTGGCTTTTCCCAATCCAGGCCTTAATCCCTCAGTGCTGCGGGGCTGTGCACTTTCTCTGACCTGCTCTCCGCTCTAGCTCTATGGAGCAGCTTCACCCTCTGCCACACCCCCATGTCCCGGTACCCTCAGCCTCCTTTCGGACACCACCTCAACGTCGCAACTCTCTGTGACTTTGTCCTGAGGGCTACTGAACTGTCTCAAAGAGTTCATAGTTCTCCTATCCTCCAAAGTCCCGCTACACCTGCATGCCCTTGTCTTTGGGAGTCTGCTACACCCGCATCTGGCATGTAAGAGCCACGATCTCAGTGACTGTACCGCATCTCCTCCAGTAGGCATGCTCCTGGACTTTGGGGGAATTTCTACTGCAATCCATTACGTTTCCTTCTGCTCCACACCCCACCTTTGAAGTCTGAAGGCTAACTGTGAACAACTCCGGCCTTCTTCTCCACATCCTTCAGGCTGTCTGCTCTTTCTGGTGTTCACATAGTATGTGTTCATATGTGGATTCAACTATCCATTTTCTCTGAGCTCCCAGGCCTCCCCTATTAACTAATACCCAATCAGTTTCTACAGAGCACTAAGATATAGGGTTTAACGTGGTGTTTTAATAGGTGTTTTAATAGAACCACAAAGTGTACAATTACAATACACTTTGGTCCTACGGTTTGAGAATTTAGTGGTGACCAGGATTCAAAGGGCATCTCCACTCTCGGGAAGCTCATATCACCAGACAAGTAAGAAAGAGTGAACACAACCTTAATGCAAGGAAGCATGCTTCCAGAGAAAATAAAACTGGGTTACCATGACAAGTGCCTGGTCACCAGACTACACTGAGGGCGTGCGCAGAGCGAGCTCTGAGCTCATCTGAAAACTGCCTTGAAACACACTGAAACTCATTTATTTGGATGCCTTTAAAAAATTATTATTTTTAAAAAAAAATAAATGTGTGTACAGGTGACCTGTCTGCATAGTTTGGTGCCTGGTGCTTATGGAGGCCAGAAGAGCGAGTCGGATCCCCTCTGCTGGAGTTACAGATGATTGTGAGACACCATGTATTGCTAGGAACTGAGCCTGGGTCATCTAGAAGAGCACTCATTGCTCTTAACCCATCAGCCATGCCTCCAGCCACTGAATGCCTTCCGTTATGAGATAGTGAGGCTGGGGTGGCCTGCTAGAGGATCAGGGACTACCAGAAAAAGAGCTAAGCCATTCATTCCCACAGTCCCAATTCTCCATAGAAGACACACAGTCTAAGACCTCTCACCCGTGGGCGATGTATGCTGTGTGTTTTCATGTCTGCCTGGGTGGACACGTGCACACCTATGTTAAGATGGTTACTAAAGCTCTGTGAAATATGGTCTCACTCGCTAAAATGTCTTGGTTTGCTGCAGTTACTCTTCTTATGATGAGAATACAGTGCGTCCCTGAAGAGATGGAATGAAAAGGAGGTAGACACTGTAATCTAGTGTGAGGCTGCTAGCGTGGTTACTGAATACAATCGCTGACGCCACAACAGGCGATTTACAACTAAGACACTGTTAAATGACTATCAAGAAGGTAACACATACATCGTGAATACAGCATGCAAAGCGGGTTTGTGTCCTGCTCAGGGTGGTACAAGATGCCATCACACTAGTCAGAACACCAAACAATCCAAAATGTATGAACTGTTTATTTTTGGTATTTTCCATTTAATATTGTCATGCTACAGCTGACCATAGATGTTAGTAAAACCACAGAAAGCAAAACTGCACATCAGAGGCCAATGATGGCTGTCCAGAAGCAGCCATTATCAGATGCATCTTTCACTTCTCTCACAGAGAGGAACAGGCCCAGTAGAGACTAGAACTTCCTACCCTCCCTCCACGGATGCATGCAGAACTACACACATAGTAGTCATGCTTTGTTTTGATTTGTTTTGCTCCAGAAACACTGTCTATGTAGCCTTGGCTGGTCTGGACCAGGCAGGTCTCGAACTCATGGAGATGTGCATGCCTCTGTGCCCAGCTACTGTGTTTTTCTAGGGTTTGTGATGTAGCGGTAGCTGATGGGGTAAAGCTCTGATTCTTCACATCTGTTCTACCCTGCTAGCCTACTGCTTTCCCCATTGATACTTTTGAGAAACTAACTGAAATACTTAATGTCAATCTTCCAAGACATGAAAGAAATAAGCCAGCCAGCCAGAAACCATTCTCAGAGAGGACTTAGAACCCTGTCAGATTTTTACTTCTCCCGCCAATTGCACACGGCTAGCCTCAAGCTCAGGCTTAGTTTTGTGAATCTGCTGTAACAAAGCAAAAGAGCTCGACCTCGTCCATGGCAAGAGCTGGAAGGAGGGCCGATGGGATGCTGTGTGGGAGCCAGAAGGACGAGGACTCCTGCACACGAGAGCAGCTCTTTGCCCCTCTACAATCATCCTTTCCAATATTGCTGGGTGATTCCTGCGAAATGCTTTCCCCAATTCACAAAGGCTTCCCACTTGCTCTGATACCACCCCCAACCTTCCCCAGCTGCTGAGGAAGCAGGCACAGTAAACATGCTACCTACCGCCCTTCCCATTCATCTGGGAAAGCATGTGAGGTCCAGGGCCTGGGGTGACCAGTCCTGACCTGCCTCCCACCATGTGGGTCTGTCCTGTGAATACAAGAGGGAGAGAGGAGGGGCTTCAGAAGGAATGTGACCCTGCTTGGCCTATGACCACAGCTTTCAAGTCCCAGCCTACTCAGGCCATCAGTGGTCAATGGGCTCTGCCTGTGCAGACCAGCCGAGTGCGCCCAAGAGCACACGGTTCCCAGCATCTTTGCAGTGCGGTGTTGATACCTATAAATGTGTCACACCCAGAGACCTAGATAGTTGCGATTCTAACTTTTATGTATCTTATGAAGAAGGGATTCTATTCCTTTACTTTGCCTTTCCTACTGACCTCCACTCATAACTTATTCTGTTAAATTCATTCATTTCTAAAACCTCTATCTTTTCCACGTGTCAGCAACACCTGCATCCAGAGAGGCCTTGACCGTCACCTCTGGGTGTGCATCGACACCACTTTCCATTTGTTGTCACTCCAGGTCCACATGCTCCTTCACAGTGCCTTTAATTCTTCACTCACGGGGAACCTTCAAGCCATCCAAGCCATCCACACCAGCCCCTGCCTTTTAGCTTCAGACACAAACAATAGCTACTCTGCTCTTGAGAGGAAGCTCTTAGTTTAATGATCTGGGCATTTACCAACAAAGCTGATTTCTTTTTCCTAAATCACAGGTCTTTCTAAAACAAAAACCCACACTGAAAAACCAAGTGTATGTGTCACTAAATATGCACTACCATCATCCTCCACTGCATTACGTGCAACAGCTCTTACTTTCAAGAGACATAAGATAGACATGGAAATTAGACTCTACATCATGACATTTCCGAAGCACTATTCGCAAGCCATGTTTTCCAGAATAAATGAAAATGAAGCATTTTTCCTAGATACCCAATGTCATAAACTTGTAAAATACCCGTGTTTCATATCTATACCACAGCTCACAACTTTTCAGACAAATCAACTCATAATATCGTAAGTGATGGGTGATGTCATTCTGTAAATGTTTCTTTTATCGGTTAATGAATAAAGCACTGTTGGCAAATAGGAAGGCAAGATAGGCAGGACTAGGAGACAAGGAGGATTCTGGGAGATGTAGTAAGAGATTCGAGATGTAGGGACCTGAGCAGTCTGGCCCCTCTCTCCGGTAAGATAAGACCACGTGGAAACACTTAGATTAATAGAAATTGGTTAATATTTAAGACAGAGCTAGCCAATAAGAAACGTTAGTAACAAGCCAACAGCTTTATAACTAATTCAACATCTCTGTGCATTATTTGGGGCTGACTGGGCTATGGGACCAGGCTGGCAGCAAAACTTCCCGTAACACATAAGCCTACAAAAAAGGCACAAAAACTATCCTCTACACTTTATACACAGGGAACACTTAACAGGATCCTCTTTATCAAAGTATGGCAACCAAGGTGTGACCCTCAGCTTCCTCACTTCACTTCACTGGCACGGCAAATGCCCACTGGCTTACCAGACAGCTTCCCAGCTAACCGAATTGGCTGGGAAGGGACTTGCATCACGTACACTCAACTTCTGCGCTCCTAACAGGGTGCTCAGGATTAGCGCATATGATTACACACTCCTCAAATCTCAACAAGGTAAGAAAAATAAGCCTAAACTAGTATGTTAAAAACACAGACAGTAACACATGCACATAACTTACAATAAATACAATCAAAGTACATATAGGAAACTCTCACGGAATACTTACAAACTACGATACTTTGAAGACTTCTACTAAGCCAAGTCAAGTAGCCTTAACCCAAAAATGAAAATAAGTATATAACATAAACCACTAAAGAGCAACCAATGAAGAACTCAGGAGATTCATACGGAGCAGGCAATTCACACTAAGGTTCAAGCAGACATTGAAAATTAGGCCAATTCATTTGCAACACTATGGATGAAACTGGAGGGCTGTCTTAACTACTTTTCTATTGCTATGACAATATACCATGACCACGACCAAGACAAATTTTACAGCAGAGTTTACTTGCGGATCACAATCAGAGCCCATGAGCACCATGGTGGGGAGCACAGCAGCAGCAGGCAGGCAGGCAGGCAGGCAGGCAGGCAGGCAGCTGGAGCAGTAGCGGAGAGCTTGCATCTTTTTTAAAAATAGTAACTTTTTTTTTTTTGAACAATCTTATTTTACATATCAACCTCAGTTCCCGCTCCCTCCATCTCCCCCCTCCGCCATCCACAACTCAGAAAGGGTGAGGCCTCCCATGGGGACTCATTAATGTCACCTCATTTACGGGGAAGCCAAGCCCCCCCCCACCCCCCATGTATCTAAGCTAAGCAAAGTATCCCTTCATAGGGAATGGACTCCAAAAAGCCAGTTCATGCACTAGGGATAAATCCTGGTTCCACTGCCAGCAGGCCCCCGCAGCTGTCACTCACATTCAGGGCGCCTAGTTTGGTCCTATGCAGGTTTCCCCAGCAGTCAGTCTGGAGTCAGTGAGCTTCCACATCTTAAGATACAACCACGAAACAGACAAAAAACACTGGGAGGAGACTTTTGAAGCCCCACTGCCTGCCCCCAATGACACACCTCCTAATTCTTTCCAAACAGTTTCACCAATTGGGGACCAAGTATTTAAACATATGGGTTTATGGGGTCATTCAAACCCCCACAAGGATGCTAAGTGAGACACACCATACACTGAAAAAATGGGCATGACAAGAGAGAGAGAGAGAGAGAGAGAGAGAGAGAGAGAGAGAGAGAGAGAAGAAACAGGAAAGGGCAAATACACAAGACCAAAGTGGACAGAAAAGGTACATGTTAAATAAAGGACAGAGATGCAGTCACGTAAAACGTCTAGATGCTGAAAGGTTGCAATTAATATTGTTTATCTACTGGACATCTGCTGGCAGAGGAGACATTCAGTTTTTCCACACAAGTATCTGCAAGATGATTATTCATTTTCCTACATGGTAACCATCTCATTATGTAATCAAAAGATGATATATACCTTAAACTTATACAATAAAAGCCACTATTAGGATTTACCTATATAATATGAACAATATTTAAGAGAAAAATATTTGCTCTTAATTTAAAATGTTACTTTATATCACTTATTTATTCTGTAAAAACCCAGCAAGGAATTGTTTCAAGATTTTGTTCTGTTGTTTTCTATTGCATTTTAAATTTTACATTGGATACCTTTATTCTAAATATCTAATTAGTAAAACTGATATTATATACATCTTAAATGGAATTCAGCAAAAGCTGTTGAGATTAATTCACTAAATAAAGAATAGATCCATATTTTTCTCAGAGGTTAATTCTTACATACATAGACCATACCCCTCTCTCTGGACCATAAGTATTCAAAATTAATAAATGTAGGTTTCAGTCATTCAAAGGTGGTTTTACACACACACACACACACACACACACACACAATGTTGCAGGTGTGATTTGGTAGAATTTTTCAAGTATTCACACTCTTTGGAACTGTATTTGACATGGTGAGTATCCTTAAAAGAGGTGGAGGAAACCCCTAGTCCAGTTCCACTTGTTAGTCAAGTGTCAGCTTCTACTCCTCCTTCAGAACAACACTTTCTCAACCCCATCCTCTCACCTGGGAAGACACATTAGCCTCCTGCCCTCCCACTTCTCATGGTGAAGTCCACTCCAGCTAAGAGACTGGAGAGATAGATGGCTCCCAGGTTAGGAAAAGGTACGGCTTGATCTTGTAAAGGACCGGAGTTCAGTTCCCAGCAGCCATGTTGGGTGGCTTGCAACAACCTGCAACTCCAGCTCCATGGGATCCAGGACCCTCTTCTGGCCTCTGCCTGTACCTGCATTCATGGGCACATACCCAAACTGAGGTAGGAGTTGGGGGGTAGGGTAATGGAGGCTTAGTGGCCAAGCATGCAGCCCCAAGAACGAGCATGAGACTCACAGCCAAAGTCCAGTTTATAGATTTTATTAATTAATTAATTTGGACTACAAAAAGAACCTTCACCTTTGAGGTTAAAAACAAAAGGCTGTAATTCAGGAAAACAAGAAAACACTGTCTGGTTTGGCTGAAAGAAACCTTCAGCAACCAAGGAAGGCAGGTGAGGAGGATCCCAGGGTTCACTGTCAGTCCTGAAGCTGATGTGAAATAAAGTCTCTTTAGTTAGAGCATCTGGCCTTGGGACACCGACATGTGCAAGAAGTACCCTGATTAGGAGATGGAGAAGGCCAATAAGCTGTGCCCTGTGGCGTTGAAGCAAATGGCTTCGGAGGGATAAGAAGCTTTCCTTATCACCTGTTCTTAGCTCATCTCACACATCTAATTGTCCGACACGTGTGAGCACTGGAAGTAGCCATCCATGATTCGGAGAGCATGTGTCTTTCCAAGTGCTAATGCCACTTGGATTTGATTGGATCCTTCTCTACTTCCTGGCCACTTCAGAACACAAGTCTTAAATACCCACAGGCCATTCCTAAGTGGCCCAGCCAAGCCTATCACGAGGGCCCCTTTCCGTCTCTCCTCTCAGGCTTCTCCTGGGCCCACGGTCTTCCATAGTTCATGACTGACCTACGTTAGACTTAGCTGTCCTCACAGCAGCATGGACTTCACCGGGGCCTTGTCTGCCTGAAACCGAGTGGTTCCACTCAGACTTCCACTGTGAGCACTTTAACAGAAATGGGGTGGCCAAGGGCACGTTCTGGGTGTTTGTTGGGTGTCACCGAGAGGCCTCAAAGTCTCCTGCATCAGGGTCCCTGGGTCGTTTCAGCTTTTCGTGGAGTAGGATCTGAACAGATCCCCATCCCTCTTCCCACAGCCTAAGTGGAATCAACAAACCAAACTTGGGTGAACACATGGACAGAGTATTAAAATTTCACAGAGAAGCAGACGACAAGGCTTGTGAACAGCGTAAAAATTAAGTACAGTGCTGTGAGCAAAGCCATCCAGGACATCAGCAGATATTAATGACATACTGCGAGAAAAGATAAGATAAGGGGCTGCAGACAGCAGCGAACAAGATCCACGGTGACTATCTCCTGCCTGGAGCCAGGGAAAACAGCATTAAACAAGGCTCTCTCTCTCTCTCTCTCTTCTCTCTCCTCTCTCTCTCTCTCTCTCTGTCTCTCTTAGCCTAGCTCATACCTTTAAAAGCCAGTAATTTTAAAAAAAGATTTAGAAGTTTTACTTGTACTGGAGAATGTGTACATGCACACGTGTGCCCGAGTACGTGTACGAGCACATGTGTGTTCTGTGTCGCCTTCTGAATGGCCAGCCGTGGCTGTTGTGAGCTGCATGGCATGCGTACCGGGAACCAAACCCACCTCCTCTAAAGGAGAAAGCAGTACACGCTCTTAACTGCTGAGTTCACCTCTCCAGTCCCACATCCACGCTTATTTAACATGGAAATTTAATGCAGTCCTATGGTGGTGCCAATAACAAGTGCTCCTAACACACATGTATTGCTGTAGTCCCCAGCAGGGGATGGCATGGAACCTCAGAGACGGAACCTCGATTCAGGAATCGTCACTGGAGGCAGGCTTTAAGGGTACAAACCTCACCCAGTTCATATTCTTCTCACCCCTCCTGTATTTGTTTAGGGAAGTGTTTCTGTTTTTAGACAAGATTTTGTGTACATCAGGCTGGCCTTGAACTTGTGATGACTTTGCCTCTGCTTCCAGAGCTAGAATTGCAAGTATAAACTATGACTCCTAGCCCCAGTATATACAGATGAAAGTGAAATTCTTAGACTAGAGGCATGTGGGTCATCTCTTGTTTGTTCGAGGACAGCCTGGTCTTCAAAGAGATTTCCAGGATAGCTAGGGCTGTCACATAGAGAAATCCTGACTGGAAACAAAACAAAACAACTTGATTTGGCTCAGAAAGCTTGGGTCTGCGTGTTTATAGCTGATGAACAGAGGAAAGGCCTTTGTAAAGGCCAAATCTCAGCCCCTTAAAATATTACCGTGTTCTCTCAACAACTCAAAAAAAAATCAAGCTATCATTAGTATATTCACACAGCCCCCCCCTGCAGCCACATTCCCTTGTCTAAGGAACACACACACACACACACACACACACACACGCACGCACGCACGCACGCGCACACACGCACGTACACACACGCGCACACACACACGCACACACACCCACATCCACATCTCCTTGTGTAAGGAAGGGTACCATCACTCTTGTGGCCACTTATTTCTGACCTCTTCCTGTCAGTTTCCTTGCTCAGCAAGATTCCCAAGGCCTGTCAGCGCCCTTTAATACCTTTGATCAATGGCCCCCTTCCTTCCCATTCCCTCTATCACAGACTTGGTCCAAGCAATCAGCTTCTGGACGATTAGAGCAGCAAACCAGGCTTGCTCCTCTTGGTTTCAGTTTGCCCAGGCTGCCTAAATTAACCACCTCCCCATCACCCCGAAACCCTGGCTTTATGAAATGAGTGCTGTATGAATGACTACTGAAATAAAACATCTAGGGAAAGGCTGGACTGACCAGCCCTACGCAGACTGGTCTCCCAATGACACTGACTCTGCCTGCGGTCCTCCAGCAACTGTATCACTGGAGGAGCAGGTCCGAGCCACTTGTTAGGCCCCTGCCTGAATCCCACCTCATCCGCAAGCCTACCTAGCTCGGGTCCGTTCACCTCGCAGCTCCAGGGAAGCCAGCTGAATCCTCTTCCTCCTGAGAATTCTGACCCCAACTGACAACTCCAACTGACAAACTCCAACTGACACATGCACACTTCACCACTGACCCTAACTTCCGTACATCTGTCAGACACGCTGAAGACGTCATACAAAGATTAAGCAGTGGTCTCCAGTCTTCCCAACACTTCTAGTCTATTTCTACTGGTCCACCCTCCCACCATCCCAAACATACACCACCTTTGATAATCGAGGGGAGGGAACTTAAGTGATCCGTCACAGCAGACTGCATTCTGCCTTCATGAAGATGTTATTTTAAAGTCACACTGTCCATTCCTTTTGTTTTAAATGTCTGTTTCTCCCACTGGGCCCGAGCTTCAGACATGTGCTCAAGCTCCTGGAACACTGGATGGAATTGTAAGGCACCCCGAAGTGAACATACAGGAAGGACCAGTCATAGACCACGTTAATAGTAGTTAACAGGTTTTGTAGGTTAAACAAGGTCTTTGAGGGTTGCTTTATAACCTAACCACAATACTAGTATGCAATAATACCTTTTGTCACATGGTGTAGAAGCTTCCTTTAACTACCTCGTTCCTCTTTTTACATTTTGGCTCACAGACCTTGACTTGAAGATCAGTAGGTAAAAACAAAGCTTCGTGGCCTGCCTATACAAGATAAGTCTCTATAGCCTCTTTGGGAATCAGTTTACAAAACAAATAAAACCCACAAGAAACAGAAACAGCAAACGGGCAACAAGGAGGCTGGGAGTTGGCCCAGTGGTTACAGGTTCTTCCAGAGGAGCCCAGGGTTGACTCCCAGCACCCACTTGACAACTCACAACCACTGTAACTCAGTCCCAGGGGAGCGCTGACGCCCTCCTCTGACCTGGGTGGAAACCAGGCCATGCACATGGAACCTATACATAACTGGAGGCAAACCAGTCATACATGTACAGCAATAAATGCATATAATAAAAATTTCAAAAAGAAATTGCTGATATATGGATTCAGTCTGTAACTTATATACTTATGTAAAATATAAGTATGTTAAGAAAAAAATAACAAAACATACTAACCTTTCTGCTACACATTTCCCCGTTGCGATGCATGGCTTACGTTATTGTTACAAACTCCATTAGGGCTAATAGCGGTGTTGTACTAATGGGCAGGAATAAGGCGCTCAGTGTACAGAAGGAGCCATTCATTGCAGGGCAAACTCCCCTGACAGACAGGAGGGAACAGAGCACTGCACTATTCACTGACTGTGCAAAAGCAACAAACAGCTGGTCATAACCACTCTGGCAATTCCAGCACAAAGGAGGCCGAGGCAGGAGCATCACCTTGACTTACAGGCCATCCTGGGCTACACAGTGGGAGTTCTAGGCGACCCTAGAACAGTGTTTTAAACCTGGTCATAATACCCAACAACAAAAGAACTGTAAACACCAAACATGGTTGATGCATTCTAACGCCCTCACGACAGATCCGCACCCTCTCTTCCCATCCTCCACCCTTTGCTCGTCTCATACCAGGAACCCCATCATTGCAGATATTTGGGGATTCTCACCACATTTTAGAGTCTCTCGAGGATATGGAAATGAAACCTCATTATCCCAAATCACACATTGTTCTATTTGCATATCTAAAAAGCTTTCGATTATATTTAAGAGAAAAAGAGGTGTGAGACGCACACCCACAGAATCTGCATATATTGCACAGTGTGCAAGTAAGTGTGCAGTGTGCTTGTCCCTGACTGGTGACCTGTGAGAGGCCGTCTCTCCAGTCGCAGAGCACCCGGTTACGATTCGCTTTGTACCTACGTGACCACAACACAGGAAAAGTCGGTGACACATCCCGTTTTAAGCTACAGTGACCTGTCATTAAAGAATCATTAAGCAATATTTGTGAGGCTTAAGCAGCAAGCTTAATAACTCTCAAGTATAGCAGATTATCTTCCGCCCTTTGTGGGCCTGTGTTTGATTTCGGGTACGGATATGGAATATTTAAAGCTATACTTTAAGTTAAAAATTCACTTCCAATAATTTTTAGCCTTTCCCCTGAAGACAAATCACGTGAATTAAGTTTTAGAAAGCAATATGGGAAAGTAATATTCAAACTCAGTATTTATATATGCATAAATACACAGACACATGCATCATTTCAAGGCTGGCTTAGGGTACACTGAAAATCGTTTGTTTTTTTTCCATTAAAAAAGTCAAAGCACATAATTAAATATTTACCTTAAGATAGGGATTTTCATAAATTATCGTTTTTGAACAAATAAATATAAAGTAAATATATTCTCTACATTAGGAAACTTCTTTTTTACCTAACTATACACTCGTGTTAAAGAACCAATTTCTAAAGTACACAAGGTAAACTGGTGACCCTGTTTAAATGCTCATAACTTCCACTCTGCTCCAGCCCTTCGCTGACGTCATCACAACTGAAGCTGTGCGCGGGAAGATTTGTATGCAAACCTTTTAGGAGGAAGCGTGAGCACAGGCCCAGCACCAGAATGTTGACACACCCTGGCATTCCACACCTGACTTATCTCTAGTTATCCACACACAGCTTAGGTGTGCAGGCCACAGCGGGAGCAGACTAGAATGTCACTCAGCCTTCCCGGGTCTCGCTCATTCCTGGCAGTGTCAGTTTTCATTATTTTCTAGAATACTGCATGCAAATTCCCAGAACAAATTCAAACAAGTTTATTCACTGGGTGGATTTTGGAGG
The DNA here is from genome assembly GCF_943737965.1 of Phodopus roborovskii. Taxonomy (NCBI): domain Eukaryota; kingdom Metazoa; phylum Chordata; class Mammalia; order Rodentia; family Cricetidae; genus Phodopus; species Phodopus roborovskii. The sequence goes on along the minus strand of NW_026126639.1, from coordinate 98,056 downwards.
TTGTCTTCTCTAGCTAATCTAATTTAAAGTTCCGAAGACTGACTCCAAAGTTTCCTTAAAGGCAGAGCCACACTCCAGCTTCTAGAACTTGCCCATTCCACCTGTCAGTATCATTCAACCTATCCCACCTGTCAATCTATCATTCAAAGATGGAGTCCTCCCCAGGGCCCTGCAACTGTGAACAGGTGCTGTCTTCAAAGAGGAAGACTTTCGGAGCTCCACCCATCCCGAGCATTCAAGTCCTGCAGGCTCCCACTGACAAAGGGCACCTCCCTTTGTTAGCACAGGATCAGAAGCTAGAGGCTAGGGTCCATCTCCCCTATGAGTTCTCAACCAGCTCATCCTTCTATCCCCTTCTCTCCCTTTGCTTTGGTCAATAACTCCCTTTCTTGAAAAACAACAGAAGAGATATCCATGAACATTGGCCACTTTAGTCCTGGGGACTCTCCTTCCTTTGGGAGACCTACAGCTGCAGAAGGTAAGTGTCCGAGGAGAGTCCCTGTTGCTTCCTTACACTAGGGACAAAGGGTCATGACTATTCCCACCATTAAAGTGAGATTTAATCTTCACCATCAGAATGAGAACACATCCCTAATGTGGGACGGCCTAGTGTGTGAAAAGTTTCTAAGAAATCATAGTTATCTAAGGAACTGGGTCTTCTGGCACAGCAGGGTAAGTGATGCCATAACACCTCCATGCATCTCCAGCGTCTATGTGTGAGTGGCTAACATCTCTGGAGAAGCTCACTGTGTGATGGATTCCTAAGATGTGCCCAATTTTGAATGAATTGCTCTTACCATAGAAATGAGAAGCAATTGTTAGCTTTCTATCAATATTACATGACTAAAACTCACTAGTTTTAGGATGGCTTTTATTTATAGTTTCCTAATATTGTCCTGATTTTCCCAAGAAGGCAACTTAGGCCCGGTACTCAAATAAAAAATTCTCATTCAGAATCAAAGAAAATGCCATCAAAATGTCTACCTAGTAAAATAAGATGAAGTCTAATAGCTTACTTCTAAATTAAAACATACACATTGCGCCTATCTAACTTTTTGAACTAAGAAAAATCCCAATCATCCAAGAGCATACTCATTCACTGAAATTAAGATATTATTGACATTTAAGTCTAGTCTCAGATCAGCTAAGATTAACGTGCAGTAAGCTAAAGTATGCTGAATAAATGAAAAAAAAAATTAAGAAGCTGTTTTTATGCCACACACCTTTAGCCCTGGCACTCAGGAGGCAGAGGCAGGCAGATCAGATCTCCACGAGTTCCAGACCAACCAGTGGAACACAGATAGTGTCTCACACAAAAGCAAACAAACAAATAAAACACTGTGCCTTAACTTACAGTATCAGTACTATGTCTGAAAAGAAAACATTCCTTTTCATGGCAACACAAGCTCACTTAAATTCAGAATGAAGATAATCACTAAGAAAACGCTTTGCTGGTCTCTGTTTGCTGAAGCTTTCGTTTTTTTAGGTCATAGGACAACGTACATATGGCTTGATCATCAAACAAAAACACCTAGTCAAAAATGAACCCAGAAGGACCACACTTGCAAAGATACCCAGCTCTTTTATCTCACTTCTGCTTTTCCTGTTGCTGTATCCAAAAGTAACTGCACCTATAAATACACCTTGACATTTTACATAAAGCATCCTTCTTCAGAAACTTAAAAAGCCATTCAAGTAATGGCATGATCTTAAAAATAATTGGCTGGGCCCATTGTACCTTTACCTAGGAATCTGCTATCATTAATAAACTATTAAAATCGTTACCAAATCTTGTGTTTGAATATACTCTTTCAAGACTCAGTTCCTTAAAAATTAACTAAAAATGTTTATACGGGAACAAAAGCAAAGCTCCTTTAGCAAAAAGTTTTTAAGTTAAAACAAGACAAAGCACCTTATTCCCCTTGGGAGACGGTGATCTTTCCTAGTCAATGCTGACCTCCAACACTGCACTTGTGGGGAGTACTAACTACCAGCTTCAATGTGAATGGCAAGCATCTCTGGAGCCCATGCGACTGGTTTTCACTGATTAGTCAGCTGTCTTTTCCTCTGGCTCTCTTCAAAGCCGTTTACCCAAACACAAGCATTAGTAAGACACAATCTCTTGGACGTGCTTAAATAAACTGAGCAAGAATTGCAAACGATGCTCCAGCACAGCTCTTGCAGTGTCCAGAGTTCTGTCACTGGCCCAGCTTTACTACCTAGTAACAGCTCAGGCCAAACTACTCCTAAGCAGGACTCACCTCAAAAGTAAAGGTGACTTAAATAATGCACAGAAACTGTGTGTGTGTGTGTGCGCCAGAGTATGTGTTCTTACCACAGATAATCAAGGATAAAAGCTGTAAGTACCACACAGCTAAAATCAGGAGGCTCTACAATGTTCTGTCACAGAAACATGTACAGAAACACCAAGCAAACTAATGTGGCCAAAAATGGCCTAATTTGCAGTCCATGAACCCATGCAAATAACAAGATAATGAAGAGGGCCACCATCCTGCACCTCAAAATCCCATAACCAGATAAAGGATACAATTAACACTGTATAATAAACTTTAAGATACGATTGTATCTAGACTCACAAGTCTAGTCCAACTTCAGGTTCATCTCAACATTTGAATTACCAAGGGAAGAAATCAAAATCCACTCACTTTATATAGTATCTTGCACCTTCAAAAGTATATGCTTCTTCCCAGCCAGTGGGTAAATCTAAAAAACACACATTTCAATTAGTATTACTTCAGTGGGGTTGAAAAATACGCTTAAACCCATCTTACCTGTCTTCATAATTACCTACAGTCATTTAAGGAGCTGTCTACCCAAAGTCGAGACTGGCCAAATCAGCAGTCAACATAACATTATTTGGAAGACAGCAATTCAAATTCAAAGCCACCAGGAAAGTCCCAGCAATTATTAGAGGTGACCAGACATGGTTATTCCCTTTAATGACCGCGGTGGAAAAGGACCATGCTCTGGCACCTCCCAAAATCAAAGTCTTCCAGCCCATTGCCCCCCCCAAAAAAACCCAACAGGAAGCACTTAGCTTTTTAAAGTATATGTTGTCTACTTAAAAACGTGTGTTTCAGTGACATAACCGAATCCATCTAGGTTTTCATCTTACATGAAAAAGAACTCAAGCATTTAATTATCAAGAAAACTGACTGAATACTTACATACATTGTTTTAATACACTTGACCTTAAGAGATGTGATGTTTCAAGTAATAAAGTTGGGAAGCATTCGGGTGAGCAACTACGTCTTTATGTGTCACATGATACTTATGGTGACAAGTGGCTTGGATTTGATCATAACCCATCTCCAAAATTTAAAGTCATCTATGTGTGCCCAGAACCGGGGCCCAAGCAAAGTAAAGCAAACCAAAACAAATAAACACATCTATGAGAAATCACATCAGGTAAAGAAGACAATGGTGTCGCAAATAACCAAATTAAGCATGGGATAATGCCACAAAACGACTGGGTTAAGTTACTTTAATCCCATATTGGCTTCCATGAAATAAACGTGTCCATATCCAAGAAAGCAACGAGGCTATCAAAGTTGCAATATGTGCATAAAACAGGCTGAAGCTAAAGACTGAGCAGGGAGTTAGGAAACATGATGGTTTATTAGTCAGAAATACCCTAAAAACGTAACCTCATCACGCTTGCTACAGCAGCCTTCCCTTTCCTCCTCCACGCTCTTGCAAATTTGGACACATTATTAGTCATTTCACCTAACTTAAGCGTTTGACAGAAAAGGCAGGTTTGTTCACCCTTCTGGCAACTTTAATAGGAGATTCTCAGAAGCTCGGAGTTGGAGTGAAAAGTACCGAGGAGGGCGGCTGAAACCGGCCTCACCTTCGACCGTGTTCTCTAGCCTTTGCAACAGCCCGGAATAGAGGCGGGCCAGCAAGGGAACACTCAGACGTTGCAGGCAAACAAGTTGGGCGAATGTAAACAAAGAATGACAAAAGAAAGCCAGACCAGCACTAAAACACCGCGAGCCCTCCTCCAGCTCAACTCAATGCTTGGCATTCAAGAAAGCTATCAAAGCAATCCGTGGTGCGTTTCCCCGCGGAACTGGGGCCCGAGAGCCCCCACGCGGGACCGCCCTGGCTCGCCCACCGCCTGCTGGTGTGGTACGTGGAGCCTGGCTGCGGCTGCCGGGGACTTTTAAGCCCGGATCACTGGCAGCAGCGCCCGCTCCAGCACCCTGACTCCGGCTGCTCCTCGGGTGGCAGGAGAAGACGCACGGGCGCTTGGGTCACGGGAGTGGGGCGGGGGGTGGGGTGGGGGGATCGCAGCACCCCTAACTCCTCCATCAGTCACCTACCCATAAGTCCCACCTAGGAGAAGTAGGTGGAGGAGGAGGAAGCTGCTTGGCAGAAGGCAGCTCTCTGGGGAGCGGGGCGAAGATGCAGGACCATCTCACCGAGGGGGTGCTGGGGTACCGGGAGCAACGCGGGGGGAGCGGGTGAGGACTCCCGGGAGGGTGCTGGGGGGGCTGAGACTGTGGCGAGAGGGGCGTCGGCCGTCCTCCGGGGACGTCGGGGCAGGGATGGGGACCGGGGCGCAGGAAGAGGGCGCCGTCTCCAAGTGCTGATGAAAAGGCGGAGAAGAAAGGCGCCCCGGGACTCACTCGCGCGGAGCCCCGAGCTCCTCCAACCCCTCCGAGGTGGCCGGGAGCCGCGGGCCCGGCTCGCCCTACCTGTGCTCTGCCGCCGGTGCCCGGTGACTACGGCCTCGCCGGTGACCGGGTGCAGCCAGGTGGTGCTCTTGGCCTCCTCGCTGCAGGGGAGAGAAGGGACAGGCGCTGAGCCGCGCGAGGGGCGACCCACGGGGCCCCCGGCCCGCTCGCTCCCGCCGCCCCGCGCCACCTCCCCCGCCCGCTCACTTGATGAAGAAGACGCGGCCGCCCCGGGTGATCCCGTACGTCCAGGAGCGCGGCAGCGAGCAGATCCACTCCAGGTTCAGGTCGGCCGCCATGTCTGCTCCCGGCCGCCGCCGCCGCCGCCGCCGAGGAAGGAGGGCGCGAGCGAGCGAGCGAGAGATCCAGCGAGCGATCGAGCGAGCGAACCGAGCGCAGGGCGCGCGGCCCGGCCCGAGCGCGCCCCCGCGCCTGCCCTACCCCCTCGGGCGGCGCCCTCCCCGCCGCCCCGGCTCAGTCCGGCCCGCGTCGCCGCCCCTCGGCATCCTCCGCGGCCGCCCGCCCGCCCCCTGCCCGCCCGGCCCGCGCTGCGCTCGCTCGCTCGGAGGCTGGGCGAAGCGGCGCCGCGCCCCCGCCAAAGCCCTCCCCTGCGCCCGCCCCGCCCGCCCGCCCGCCCGCGCCAAGGCTCCGGGGTCGGGTCCCGCCGGCGCCCCAAGGGCTCGGCTCCGCACCCGAGCTGTTTTGTAACAGCCACTGCCCAGCCCGGGGCTTCTCAGAGAGACAGACGCCCGGCTCTGAAACGGAAAGCTGCGTGCAGGAAAGGTTTTCCTGGCGTGAGGCGTGCCAGATTTCGGAGGGTCCACGAGTGGACGCTGGCCGGTGGCGAAATGGGACCGGCTCAAACGAGTTCTTTTTTTTTTTTTTTTTTTTTTTCTTGTATATTTTTTTCGAGGCTCCTGAGTCATATAATAATTTAGAAAAACTTGCCTTTTCCTCTTTCTTAAAAAAAAAAAAAAGAAAGAAAGAAAGAAAGATGCACCTGATTATCGACATGGATTTCTATTCTCCCAACCCCTCACATTTATTACAATAGCAGCTTACTTTACGGAGTCCTTGAGATGGTGGACATTGAAATCCCAATAACCCTGTTAGAACTACGAACGTCCCATTTCACAGAAGGGGAAAAAGAAACGTAAAGACACAAAGGTTATTGCGCCCGGGGCTGTGGTAGGGAAGAAAAAAAAAAAAACCGGCAAAGCCTGGATTTGAATTGCCTGTAGGCTTCCAGGGTCTGTTCATAGGAATACACCTCTGCGTAGCTTTTTTATTTTATTTATTGTGTGTTTGTGACATTCCCCTCCCCTTCTTCTTTGAACAAAGGAGGAGTTCACTGCAAGTGAGACCTCCCTTGGCACCAGTTCTGAGCATGGTACTTGCTTCTTACTGCCCCTGATCCTTCATCGCTTTTGGAATTGTTTCTACGGCTTTGCAGCAAATGACTCATCCCAACAGGAGACACAGTTCAATAATAATAGTACAACTTGGCGTCCACACAGCACCTTTCTCCCTGACCAGCTTTGGGTGCTTCTGAAGCATTATCTCATTCATCTTCCAAGTGACTGGAACAAGCAAATGATCTTGTTCACCCTTTAAGGAAACTAAGGCACAGGAAGAGAGAATGCCCTTGGCCAAAGCTCCCAATGAGACTGCATTTTCTTTTCTTTTCTTTTTTTTTTTTTTTTTTCTGCCCCATCTCCCGATTCCCCAAGGCCATAATCTCTGGCGAAATGGAGACTGCAATTACTGCTATAATTTCCTTGTCCATCTGCATACACAGGAGGAAAAAAAAATCATCACTTTAATGTGTTCTCTTTTGGGTTCCTTTGTATTCTGTTCCTTCATTTCACTCCTTATTACTCCTTGACATCTTATCTCCTGCCCAGTCTCTGGAAAATATGACATTTTTTTTAAAAATCAATGAATAGTTAGTAGGAAATGTCCCACATTAGCATCAGTGGCCACTGGCATAGTGCAGCAAGAATATCAAAAGATGTTGACTTTGTCTTCTGCTATCATTACAAACTTAAAATTCTCCCAAATACCACAGTGACTTGATGGGTCTAGTCTGTAAGTAGTCTAGAAGTCTGTAAGTTGGCTGTGTGTTGTGCTGAGATTCTATTTGGTTCTGGATCTTTTGATACTGCAGGGTGCATTAATAGAAGGCATATCTCAAAAAGCAAAATAGACTCACCAATATATCTTTAAAATCACAACCAAGGACTAAGGGTGCAGTTCTTTGGGCTCTAGGTTTAATTCAGCAGCTTCCGGGTAGGGGAGGTACAGAGAGGGAATGGAAGAGAAAAGGGAAACATTTGCAGTACTCAAATAGTAATCTAGAATCTATTGTTGGTTTTCTTTTTGTTTGTTGACACAGGGTGTGGGCGTGTAGCCATCCATGACTGCCCTGGAACTTGCTGTATTGACCAGGTTAGCCTCTAAATCAAAGAGATTTGCCTGCCTCTGCCTCCAAAGTGCTGGAATTTAAGGTGCACAACCACTCCCTGTGTAATCTAGAATCTTAAAAATAATCCTATAATACGTCCTCCAGTTTAGGGAAAGCAGCAAAAAAAAAAAAAAATTTTTTTTTTTTAGTGGTGTGTATACAAAGTGAGACAGGCTTTGATTATGTAAATAATAGCTCGTATGTCTTTCAGAGCCAGTAAAAGCGGCTCCATGGGCTATGCTGCTGAGTGATCTTTTCTCAGCTTTAATGGGTAAAATTTTTATTTTCTTACAGTCTTCCTAAAATACCCTATCTGTTTGATCGTGTTTGTCCGTCTGTGTGTCTTCCCCGTTGGAAGTTAGGAATCACGCCTTTTCCTGTCACTGAGTCTCCACAGCCTTGAGTCAGCTCTGGCTGGGATCATCAGTAGTTTAATTTTCTTCCTGATGCCTCAACCCCACAATGGAGTTATTATCCAATAATACATCCCCCTTTATCACCTCACACCTCTGCAGAACTGAGTCAAACCTAACTCATATCCAATGTCTGCTTTATATTGCCTTTTTTTCATCTTCCAGCCTGTGAGACTATTTGATTTCTTTTTTCATGAGTCTGTCTTGAGAAGAACCATCTGGGACTGCCGCCGCTGCCTCAAAAGAACAGGGGGCCTAAAAGTGCCGAGGAATGGGCCTGTGAGATGGCCCCAGTTAGACTGCAGGAACCTGCAGGATAGAAAGAGAACAAACTCAGGTTTGTCCTCAGACCTGCACATGCTCTGACAGTCACACCTCCCCAAAATAATATAAATAAATGTAAACAAATAAATAAGCACCGAGATGAACTAAACATAAAACCACCCTTTCCATTTAAAGAACTCAGCCGGGCGTTGGTGGTGCACGCCTTTAATCCCAGCACTCGGGAGGCAGAGGTAGGTGGATCTCTGTGAGTTCGAGGCCAGCCTGGCCTACAGAGTGAGTGCCAGGACAGGCTCCAAAACAATACGGAGAACCCCTGTCTAAAAAAAAACCAAACCAAGCCAAAACAAAACAAACAAACAAAACATACACACACATACCTAAAGAACTAATAGCTCAAAGCACAAGAACACAACAAGAAAAAAGCAAACAACAGCACCCAAGATTGCTTCCTAAAATGCTTGACAGGGAAGAGAACAAAGTGACCCCTTAGAAAACAGCTGATCCCTGTGAGGTGAGATGCTTCACCCAGCAGAGGAGCTTGCTCCCAGCCTTGGGCCTGGGTTCTACACTCACCCACTCGGAAGATGGTGAGAACCAGCACCTCCAATCCGCTGACCTTCACATGTGGGCTGTGGCCCAAGCTCGCCCACTGTCCCTCTACCCCGCCTGCAATAAGTAAACAGTACATAAAAATTTTTAAAAAATTAATTTGCTTCCCTTTAGACACCTCTAAAAAAAAACATTTATTTTCATTTTACATGCAGGAGTGTTCTGCCTGCTGTGTTTGTGAGTCATATGCATACAGTATCCATCGAGGCCAGAAGAGGATGTCAGATGCCCTGATATCGGAGTGGAGTTACAGACATTGTGAGCTGCCCTGTGGGTGCTGGGAATGTAAGCCGGGTGCAAGTGAGTTCTACAAAGTAGAGGGAGAGCTCAAGAGAGAAAAGTTCTTTTACTGTCGAGAAATACCTATTACTCATCTCCACTGTTATTTGCTAACAAGCAAGGGCCAGGGGCCCCCGGTCCTTGCAAACTCTACCAACAAAACTGGATCCTGTGCATTTTGTCACATTGTTGGTCCACAGACTCAAGAACATTGTCAATAGTCCCTTGAGCTTGTACTGGTGTCAGGTGGAATGTATCAGCAAAGGTCTGAGATGAAGGGCAAAGTGCTGACCTAACCAGCAGAGTGAAAATGGAGGCAGGAAGGGCGGACCCTGAAATCTTCCTCAGTGCGGAATAGTAAGATCAGTGAGTCGGCTTACCAAGGGCTTCTTTCCTGAGAAGCCAACTGGTGAGGGATGGGCTTAGTGTTCAGTTGACTCTGTGTTTTTTTAGTACCACGCTTGAAACCCTGGATTCAAGCCCCAGCACCCAAAAAGCTGGTTGCCTTGGAGCCTGCCTATAATTCCAGCACCGGGAAGGAGAATCAGGAGTTGGAGGGAGATGGGGGAGGGGACTCTGAATTCAGGTCATCCTTAGCTACACAGAGACTTCAAGGGAAACCAGGGAAACTGGAGACCGTGTTTCATTTAAAAAAAAAAAAAGTTAAAAGAACAAGAGTTACAGATAAAACATACTTCACTCACCCAAAAACTATATGTAGCAGCCTAACAATGTGCCAGCAATCATTCTGGGTGATAGGAATTAAAAGACTTGGAGAGGAGGGAGTACAGGTTGTCCTGGGCTACTGCCTCAGTTACTGTTCTGTTGCTGTGAAGAGACGCCATGACCATGGAAACTTACAAAAGAAAGCATTTAATGGGGACTGGCTTACGGCTTCAGAGGTTTAGTCTAGCATCATGGTGGGAACAGAGCAGCACACAGGCAGACGTAATGCGGGAGAGGAAGTTGAGATCCGCAAGCAGCAGGAAGAGAGAGACACGGAACCTGGCTTGGGATTTTTGAACATCTCCAAGTCCACTTCCAGGGACACACTTCCCTCAACAGAGGCCATCCCTCCTAATCCTTTCAAACAGTGCTACACCCTGGTGACTTTGCACTTAAATCTATGACCCTCTGGGAGCTATTCTCTTTCAAACCCCCACAGCTACATAAGACCCTGTCCCGGAAACAAACAAGCGAGAGTAAGAGAGTAACAAAGGGTATCTTGAAGAGTCCATAGCTGAGCCCCTGAACTTATTCAAATTAAAAACTCTTCTTGCTTTGCATGGTGGCACATGCTTGTTAAGCCCAGCACTTGGGAGGCAGAGCCCAACCTGGTCTACAAATTAAGTTCTAGGACAGCCAGGGCTATACAGAGAAACCCTGTCTCTAAACACCAAAACAAAAAACACGTTTTTCTTAATGCTGGCCAACAAAGTTCCAATTATCACCTTCTGTTGTAGGTACACGCCGTTTGCGAGCAGCCGTGTGGATGCTAGGAGCGGAACGTGGGTCCTCTGGAGGAGCAGCCGGTTAGCAGCTGGTAATCACCGAGTCATTTCTTTACCCCAACACAGTTATTAATTTTTTTTGAGTACACAATGTCTATTGGTTTGTTTGTTTGTTTTGAAACAGGTCTCGTGTAGTCTCAGTTGGCCTGGAGTTGACTGTATAGCTGAGAACTATCTTGAATTCCTGACATTAGAGCTCAACTTCTGTCTGCAAGGAGTCTCTTGCACTCACTGCTCAAGTCAACAGTCTCTCCTGCAGGCTGTCCATTTCCTCAGCCCTGTGTCTCCAGGGCTTCCCGCTACACTGACAAGGCCACCACACTTTGTGTAGTCCATCTGCATCATTTATTTAAAGTTGTTTCAAGATGGATCCCTGAGGGCTAGGGGGATGGCTTGCTGGGTAAAGTGCCTTCTACACAAGCCTGAAACTCCGCGACTTACTGGAAAGACAGCCAAGGCTTGTATGAGAGCCTGTCTCAAAGACTAAGTGGAGTGTGATAGAAGAAAACCACCATCAGCCTCCTGCCTCCACATGTGCACCCCCCCCCCACACACACACAGATCCTCCAGACAGATTAAGCCAGGATTAGGGTCATTAGGGTTAGACCAGGGATGCAGGATTTAAAGAGCATGTTGGTGATTCTTACATGCACTCATGTCTGAGTCCCAGTTCTCCATGTGGTCATCATTCCTACATCTGCATTTCTACCCTAGACCTCTCTTGTCATTTATGAACCGTGTCTCAGCATTTCTTTAGACAGTTCTTTAATACTTCAAACTCACTAAATCTAAGTGACTAAATCTAAGTCATTCCTCCTCCAAATACACAATTGCTATCCCTTTAGTGGCCAACGCGAGCATCAAACCAAATTCCCACAGCAGGAACTTCAAACCCGTGACCCCCAATAACTTGTCCCCTCTATCAATGCAATCTTCTAGAAACAAATATCTGAGTATGTGTCCTTCTTGCTTAAATCAACTGGTGGCACTAAAGGCTTAAAGGATAAAATCCCAAGACAGTGGCTTATCATGCTGAGGACTTTCCTAATGTGAGCTGTGCCCAGCCTACGTGACTGCTATGCAGAGTGTTCTACCAAACAAGCCAGACCTTTTCAGGTGTGTGTGTGTGTGTGTGTGTGTGTGTGTGTGCGCGCGCGTGCGCTCTACAGCCCCTCCTCCTGGCTTGCCTGACAGTCTCCTACTGCTGTTTCACGTCTTTGCTCATAGTTACTTCAGTTGGTAGAATGCTTCTCCAGCATTGCAGCAGAACCCCACACTCTTTCAGCCCCCAAATCATATAAACCAGGCACACATGCAATCCTAGCACTCTAAAGCTGGAGACACGAGCAGCTGAAGTTCATAGTCCAAGTTCAGCCAGGACTACTATTATCTTGTCTCAGACAAAACAAAGAATCCTTTAGGGGCAACCTAGCTACTCATCCGCTCCTGCCATTGTCCCCCCATGTGGTGGTTCCTGCTGGATTAATACAATAACATGCATCCCTTTCTCCTCTTGAAGCCTCCTAAATTAAACACTGCATTTCTCCTTATCACCCATCATTCAGGAAATGTTAAGTGAACAAATACTGTGGTGCATTTCCACTGTGTTCCGTATTGCAAAGCATTTCATCTTTGATATTTATTTCTGTTTGTGTTACTGCAACTTGCCATGAGTCACACTGCCATCCTTCATTGGATTTAGCACTCTCTTAGCTTTTTATAGACTATCCTGCATAGAATTGGGGGGAAATGGCAGAGACCCAAGAGCAGCATTGGAGTGTATGAAAATAGCTGCTTCTATGATACTGCCTACCTGCCTTCAAGAGTACTAAAGATTTGCAGCCATTTTGAATGACACATTGAAGAACATGCTTAGCTCATTAAAGAGACCTATGCAGTCTTTATTTGAGAAGAAATTCTTTCTAGAGAAAGTGATATTGGTTAAAAAAAAGTAATGCAACTGAGCGTTTGTGGCACAGGCCTTTAATTCCAGCACTTGGGAGGCAGAGGCAGAGGCAGGCAGATCTCTGTGAGTTCAAGGCCAGCATGGTCTACAGAGCGAGTTCCAGGACAGGCTTCAAAGCAATACAGAGAAACATCGTCTTGAAAAACAAAAACAAAAACAAAACAAAAGCCAAAAAAAAAAGGAAGAAAGAAAAAGTAATACATAGTACCTAAAAAATTCAAATACTATAGTTGAGTAAGCTGGCAGGAGCAGGGTGGGGATTCAGTAAATTTGAAACCACTAAAGACGTACATAACCATGAAAGACAAAAATGATCACTTCTCACAAGGTGTTAGTGAGTTTCATATTGCTACAGTGCAAGTACCTCAGACAACTGGCCTTTGTTATGGTTGCAATGTTAATGCCCCCATAAGCTCACGTGTTTGAACACTTGGTCTCCAAACGGTGATGTTACTATTTTAAAATGAATTTATTTGTGTGTGTGTGTGTGTGTGTGTGTGTGTGTGTGTGTGTGTGTGTGTGCCATATGTGTGTCCGAGGAGGCCAGAAGAAGGTATCAGGTCCCCTGGAGCTGGAATTTTCCCATATGACAATTCAGTTTTATAGAAAATTATATGTTTGTATGTATTCATTTACTCTCTAACCAATTCCCTCCGCTTCCAAGTCATTGTTTAATTCAGTTATATGTGGAATTATATAGCCAATAATCTGAAGTAGGTTCTCTCTATATGTAATTGTAACATAAAGTTCAAAATAAGGAAAATGGGTCGCTAGTGCGATAGTTTTGCATTTTTTATGGGCACAGTGTTTGTGCCTCCTTTGTATTCAACATTTAGCGATTGAGTGGATCACAAAATAACAACACACAGCAATGGAGTAGGTGAGGCCTCTAAACAAAGCTCCTCTGTTTCATTGTGGTTTGATTGTGGGGTGGAGGGAATTGAACTCGGGACCTCACACATCCTCGACAAATGCGCGGCCACTCAGTCAGAGCGCAGCCCCGGGTTTTCTGTTTCGGTTTCACTTCTCTCGAAGCCAAAAGTGCCCCATCAGTGGACTCTAATCTGAGAAACGGTTCTGTTTGACCTGAGAAAGTCAAGGAAAAGCTATGGCTAATTGCAAGAGGAAGTGTGAACCGGGTTGCATAGAGAAGGACTGAGAAGCCGGGCGTTGGTGGAGCACGCCTTTAATCTCAGCACTCGGGAGGCAGAGGCAGATGATCTCTGTGAGTTCGAGTCCAGCCTGGTCTACAGCGCGAGTTTCAGGACAGGCTCCAAGGCAATACAGAGAAACCCTGTCTCAAAGAAAAACCGAAATTAAAAAAGGAGAGAGAAAAAAATGAGAATATGAATGCTATCAGTTCACGGATCACTCTCTACAGTGCTATGTGGGGAAATAGGCATGGACCGGGTCAGCCACGTGGAACCGGGTTGGGTGAAGCCTTGTGCGCTGGAGACTGTCCCTCCCAGAGGTGTGCGCAGACCGGAGGGAAGAGCAAGAGTTAGGGAGCCAGCATGCTCGTCTCCACGTGTTCCATTCCGAGAGGATAAAAAGTCACACTATGTAGTTTTTACCAAGACATTTAATGGAATCAACTTTGTTTTTCCAATCATGATCAAAGAATGCTTTTCAGATGCTATAGTAGTCATAGCACTTATCATGGACAAAATAAATGTATTTAAGTTTGCCAGTGCTATTTATTGTGATCAGACAATCAGATGAGATTCTGGCTTAGCTAGGGTTTCTATTGCTGTGAAGAGACGCCAAGACCAATGGTAACTCTTATAGAGGAAAGACATTTAGTTGGAGCGGCTTACATTTTCAGAGGTTCAGTCCGTTACCATCATGGTGGAGTGCATGGCAGCACATAGACAGACATGATGCTGGCTACTCTTGATAATCAGGAAACAGGAAGTGGAGTGAGACACTGGGCGGTATGAGCTTATCTGAGACCTCAAATCCCGCTTTCATAGTGACATACTTCCTCCAACAAGGCCACACTTCCTAATAGTGTCACTCCCTTTGGGGACCATTTTCTTTCAAACTACCATGCTGTGGAATAATCCTTTTGTACACTCTGCAGATTTGTTGTTTGTGGTTGTTTTAATAATAAAGAAGCTGACTGGCCAATAGCTGAACAGGATAAAGCTAGAAGGGTGAGCCAGACTGGTTGAATGCTGGAAGGAAGAAGGGCAGAGTCTGGAGTCACCAGCTAGACACAGAGGGAGCAGGAGATGAACATGCTATGCTAATAAAGGTACCACCACATGGCAGAGCCTAAATAAGGAATATGGGTTAACTTAAAATTTAAGAGCTAGTTAGTAATAAGCCTGAGCTATTGGCCGAGCATTTATAATTAATATAAGCCTATGTGTGGTAATTTGGAAGTGACTGCCGGGACAGGAAACTTCTGCCTACACTATCACAGGTCCTAAATATTGATAAGACTCACTTGTAGTCATAGCCAAAAATAAATGTGTTAAATATTTTGATGGTTGGCAAAGTTTCCTGTATACTACTATTCTATGGCACCTTTGTTATATTGAATTATAGACTCTGCATTTGTAATTTTTTATTTATTAAAAATAATTCAGCCAGGCAGTGGCGGTGCATGCCTTTAATCCCAGCACTGGAAGGCAGAGGCAGTTCAATATGGCCTACAGAGCGAGTCCTAAGACATCCAGGGCTACATAGAGGAAATTAGTCTCAAACAAACAAGCAAACAACAACAAAATTTAACCGGGCATGATTTTTCCTACTTCTAATCCTTTTAGCTGAGAGGGTTGAGAGGCAAAGACAGGAGACTATCTGTGAATTCCGGGCTGGTGTAAAGAACAGTCTCCAGTCCAACCAGGGTTACATATTGAAACCTTGTCTCAAAAAAAGGAGAACAAAACAAAGACAACAACACAAATTAAATAGCAAATGTTTTTCATGAATCTAATTCTACATGCATATGTTAATCATATACTAAGCTAGAGACGGAAGGGATATAAGAACTCAGATTTTAGCCTTTAAGGCAGTAAAGTCAAGTTTGTGTGAACAAAAATGTGGGAAGACAGAAACAGATAATTATCGTACTGCAATAAATCTACTCAAGCTGGGAGGTGGGAGCTGGTAAAAAGGACTTTTGCTGGCGGCTATGGGAGGTGGCGTTTAGAGCCCACCACAGAGAGCGTGACACCTGGGTCCTGTTGTTAATTAACAGTGTTTCTGTGCATAGTGCTTGAAGTCAGTAAATTACACTGGGAGCTAACCCTTCCCCTTCCAGCTCACTCAGGGTGTTGTCTCCAGGAAGGAGGTCTGGGGCCATGCAATGCAGAGGTTGCATTGGCCCTGGTGGCTTAGCTTCCCTAGTAGATTCTTTTAGAGTTTTAGTTGAACACGTTGATGCCTAAATCAAACACATTGTTCTCAGGCTCCTTGTACCTAGACGAGAGGTCTGAGCTTGGGTTCAGATATAGGAGACAGGGAAACATGACAGGGTGAGGGAGGTCTCCTTAAAGAGTAGTTGAGAAGTATGTAGGCTTGCTTCTCTTCCTCTGCCGGCTGCCCCGGACATGAGTGTGTGACTCCAGCACCATCACAGGTGATGAAGACAAGGCTCGCCCCTGAGGATGCAAGGACAGGCTGGGCATGGCAGGCCACAAGGACTTCCAGCATCAAGGCCAACACAAGAGATCTCAACTCCAGAATTCCAAACGATGGAGAAATCAGTCGTTTAGATGAAGCTGTCCTGTCTGGGGGACGTGGTCAATCATTTCCTCATTAGTTCTTACAGAAATGCTTTACACCTGTTATGTGCTCAAATATTTTCCCCAAACGAATGAGTCCCTGCACATACATTAAAAGACACATATGTAAAACTGACTGTATGCCACAGTAACTCCCGATGGGTTTCTTAGATGAGCCTGCCTTGTTCTTTTCTGAGAGCAATGTAGGCTCTTGTGGGAGCTGTGTACTTAATTCTTTTGTACAGATCATGCTTGATAGCTTTTTCCATTTTTATGTATTTATGTATTTAGCCCACTGAGTCCTGTTAAGAGGTGTCTAAGATGCAGGATTGTGTGATAATTCACTGAGGTCTGGAGAATCTGCTACTGGCCGTGCGTCCCCCCCCCCCACCAAAAGTGACTATTGACAGCAATTATCAACTGCCAAGAGCTCCTCAGGGTGGGGCTGTGATGGAATGTAGTGGGGTATTCACTTAGTCTGCATCTCTCTCTGGCACTGACCACGCCCATTTGGGGTGGAGACAGGGGCAGAAGTGACCTGGGGGAACTAGGTCTGAGGAGGAGCTCAGGAGTGCTCTCTTGCTTGCAGCCTGAGGACAGGAGAGCATCCTGGGACCAGGAACCTGCTGGAGTTCATCTGTCTATGTTGTAAGTTATTTCTCCCTGAACGAACATCTATTAGGCCTGTTTGTTTCCCCTGATCCTTATTAAACCAAGATAAAGGAATTTGCTTGTTTGTTTATTATTTCAAGGCAGGGTCTCTCTGTGTATAGCCTTGGCTGTCCTGCAATTCACAGAGATGGGCCTGCCTCTGCCTCTGCTGGTACTGAAGGTGTGCCTGGTCTGTTCTTTGACATTTTAATTGGAACTGTAGTAATGAATGGTTAGCTGAGCTGGATGTAGTAGTGCAAGCCGCTAGAATGATGCTGAAGAGACAGTGGCAGGAATTTCAGGCCAGCCCAGACTATCTAAGCCTTTGGGCCCTCAAGATAGCTCAGCAGATAAAAATCCTTGTTATTTAAGCCTGAAGATCTGAATATTATCCCCAGAACACATGGTAGAAGGAGAAAAAAGCCACCTAAAGATTGTCTTCTAACTTCCAAATGCATACAATGTAATGCATACACCAGCACATACCGGAGCTCACACACACACGCACACGTACACACATACGCCCACACACATGCCAGCACACTTACAAATAAATAAAAGCTGAAGAAGTTCAGTTGGCCTTCCAAGTCGCCATACTACTCCACAGTCTCTAGAGACTGCATTTTTTTTTTTTCGGTCAGTATGCTATTGCATTATTGTAAACAGAAAACAGAACTGACAGAAACGTCAAAACCAAACAGAGACTTCCAGAAACTGTGCCCTGAAGGATGCATACTGTAGTTATAGCTGTCTAGCCAACTCTCAGGGTCTGCAACAGAATACCAACAGTTGCAGCATTATCAAATCCCCCCAAACATAACCCTCACCATGCACAGTTATCACTGGGGGAAAGACGACACTGTCGACAAGAATTGTATCATATGGTCTGTCCTACCTGTAATGACGTCCAGTCGGTGAGCATTTAAACAACATTTTAAAAATGCTGCCTAGTTGTTTCATTCTACTGTATGACAATGCCTTTTTATTAAACGTTTGAAGATGTAGCAAAAAGCATTAGACTCCGAGATCTGAGCTCTAACGTCTTGAAATAGCTGGAACTGCTCAGATAGAAATGCTCTAAAATAGAGATGGCATTTTTCTAAAGGAGAAGGAAAGGTAATTTACATTAGTAGTAATTTGCATGCTGTTCTCATCTCTGGGCAGCTTGCTGTGTTTTTCCCCCCTCTGTAGTCCATCGCTTATTTTCATAATGATTACTCAAAAATAAACCTGGAGTGAGTGGCATTTGTTCCTTTCTGAAATATTGTACATAAGAATTGTCCTCTGTGAAAGTATACTTAATTTGGGGATGGATAGGAGGCACTTTTGAGATAGCTTAAAGACGGGAAAGGGCTGGTGCTGGGGGGCGGGGGTGTGGATAGTTCAGTTGATAATGGACTTGCCTTGCAAGCAGGGGGATCCAAATTCTAGCCCCCACAAAGGACCTGCAGAAAATGGTGTGATTGTTGGTGCAGGTTTAAGATTCCAGCAAAGGGGTGGGTGGGGGGGGGCAGGATTTCTGTGGCTCCTGAGCCAGCAGAGTTTAACTGGAGAGCTTCAGGCCACTGAGAGATCCCTGTCTCTAAGATTCAAACTATGTTCTTGAGGATAACAGAGATTGTCCCATGGCACCCATATGCACACACACACACACACACGCACACACAGGAGGGAGGGGAGAGGGAAAGTAAGGGAGGGAAAGGTAGAGACAGAAGGGTAGAGGCAAGGAGGGGAAGGGGAAGGAAGGGGGTGGGAAAGAGAGGAAGAGGGGGGGAGAGAGAATATCCAAAATACGAATATGATTTTTCAAGCCTTTCAGGTTTTCTGTCCAAAATCCTCCTTATAGGAAACTGCATTTGATAACTCTTTTTAGACCTAAAGAATTTGTCATCAGAACGTGTCTCTCTTTTTTCCCCAGCCCAGCCTTCTTACTTCAAGGTCAACGGTTGTGGTGCTTTAGCAGTCTGTAGAAGCCAGTGCGATTCTGCAGCAGAATGAGCAGGCTGGGATGAAGGACACCCTGCTGCAGATGGGGTGTGGAAAGGGGGCGCTAGCGAAGGACTCCACCCAGCAATCAGGAGGCTCTCAGATCGCTCCCATGGACCTATGTACCATACCGGAGCCGCTCGCTGCTTCTCGTGCAGCATTCAGGAAAAAACAGAATTAAAATTGTGACGACTGTAGCTGGCCTCGTTCGTCCCCTGTATCTTCACTTGCAAAGAGGGAGTCTCAGGATCAGCACAATATGAAAATATTAGGATCTTTCTCCAAACATATTAAACATTTCAGGATGGTGACAGCGGAACACGCACTCAACAGCAGCGTCTCCCTGAGCACAGAACCCTGTTGACCTCACAGGGTCATGCTCACAAAACAGGTCCCAACAGGACAGACAGGTTAAATATTTGCCCAAGGGAATCAAACTGGTTAGGACCACAGCTAGTCCATGGTTTCTTGTTTCTTTTCTTTTTTCTTTCCCTCCACGTTCTGTTAGTTTTCTATTTCCGCCTCATAATTAGATTAGAGGCAAATATATTTATTTTTCATTCTTTAATATTTATTGAACAGACTTTGTGGCATGGCCTGCAGAAGGAATGACGGGAACAAGATATAATTCTTTTGAAAAGACAGATGTGTATGTGTAAGTGTAGGTGTGCGAATGTGTGTGTGTGAGTGTGTGTGAGTGAGTGCGTGTCTATAAGTGAGTGAGTGTGTGAGTGTGAGTATGTATGTGTGTGTGAGTGTATGAGTGCATGTGTATGAGTGTGTGTGTGAGTGCGTGTGTGAGTGAGTGTGTGTATGTGTGTGAGTGTGTGTGTGAGTAAGTACATGTGTATAAGTGTGTAAGAGCGTGTGTGAGTGTATGTGTGTGTTCCAGCCTGCATGGCATGTCTGTGGAGGTCAGAGGACAACTAGAGAGTCAGTTCTTTCTATCCCTCATGCGACTCCTGTAGATCAAAAAAAATTGATATAATCAGGCTTGGTGACAACACCTGTTGTTTTTTTGTTTTAGTTTTGGTTTTTTGAGAGAGGGTCTCACTATGTATCTGTCCTGGAACTTGCTCTTGTAGACCAGGCTGGCCTTGAACTCACAGAATTCTGCCTGCCTCTGCCTCCTGTGTGCTGGGATCAAAGGCATGTGCCACCATGCACAGTGTGGCAAATATCTTTACTGTTTAACCATCTGGAAGGTAATATATATATTTATAATTTATTTATTTTTACTATGTAAACCAGGTTGGCTTTGAACTCACAGAGGTCCATCTGCCTCTATTTCCCTAGCAATGGGATTAAAGGTGTGTGCCTCTGTGCCAGTCCCTATAAACTGTGAATTTATAAATTATATGCATATATATGTATGCATATGTGTATATGTATATGTGTATACACACACATATATACATATATACATATACACATACATACATACATACATATATCCCAAACATAAAGGAAACCACACATTTGCTTTTTTTGTTATGTACTTACTTTTATGTGTGTGGGTGTTTTGCCTGCATATATGTTTGTGCCCAGTATTTGAGGAGGCCAGAAGACATCATCGGATGCCCTGGAACTGGAGTTACTGGAGTTGTAAACTACCACATGGATACTGGAAATGAACCTAGGTCTTCTGGAGGAACAGCCAGGGCTTTGAACTACTGAAGAATTTCTCCAGCCCCAAGACAGTTTTAAGGGAGATGGCTCAGCAATTAAGAGTACTCACTGCTCTAGGGGGACCTGAGAGTAGCAAGCTTTCTTGTTGAACTATCTTTGGACTGCCAGCCCCGAAATAGTGATGTGGAGACTTATTGTTAATTATGAAATCTTGGCCTTAGCTTAGGCTTGTCCCACTCGCTCTTATAACTTAAATTAACCTGCTTTGATTAATTTACATTCTGCCATGTGGCTCAGTTACCTCTGCTCTGTCCTGAATGTCTGACCTCTCAATGTCTCCCTGGTGTCTTTCCACCTCTCTCTTCCCAGAAATACCACCTACCCTTTCCTGTCTAGCTATTGACAACTCAGCTCTTTATTAAGCCATTCACAGTGACATATCCTCACACAGGGTAAAAAATATTCCACAGTATTTCTCTAATATTGCCTAAATACAAAGGAAAGTTTTTTAAAATTTACTTTTTACATTCCAATCTTATTTCCCCCTCCGTCCTCTCCTCCCACTTCCCCCCCTCCCTCCCACCCACATTGGGAGCCATATGTAAGGAGTAAGGTTTTTCCTCCTGCTGCTGGTCTGGTTCTGCCGCCGCGCCTGCTCCAATGATCTCACACCGAGACTCTGCATTTGATATAATGCTGTTGGCCAGGTACTAGTTTCTTATCGGCTAGCTCTGTCTTAATTATTAACCCATTTCTATTAATCTCCACGTGGTCATATCTTACCGGAGAGATAGGCCACCGGCGTTCTGCTCTCTCCATCCTCCATCTTGACTCCTCCTTCCTACTTCCTCTTTCCTCCTTGTCTCCTAGTCCCTCCTCTCTTGCTTTCCTATTGGCCAACAGTGCTTTATTCATTAATCAGTATGAGAAACATATTTACAGAATGACATCTCCCATCACCCATCTGCTCCTTGGACCTCTCCTAGGGGTAAGGCCTCCCCTAGGAAGTCTACTAAGTCTGTCTCATCATCTAGTTGACACAGGACCAAGGCGCCTCTCCACCCCCACACCTCTGTGTCTAGGCTGAGAAAGGTATCTCTCCATATAGAATGGGCTCCGCTAAATCAGTTTGTGCAGTAGAGTTAGATCTTGGACCCACTGCCAGTGGCCTCATATATTGTCCCAGTCACACCATTGTCACCACTATTACGGGAGTGTAGTTTGGTCTTATGACCTGAGTCAGTGATCTCTCTCTAGCCCAGGTCAGCCGATTCTGTGGGTTTCTCCATCATGGTCTTGACTCCTTTGTTCACATTATCACTCCTCCCTCAGCTCCTCCCTCACTTGGATTTTACTCCAGGATCTTGGCCTGATGGTTAGTTATGGATTTCTGTATCTGCTTCCATCTGTTTCTGGAAGAGGGTTCTAGCTTCTCTGGGGTTGTGGATAATAGGCTGAGTATCTTTTGCTTTATGTCTGGTATCCACTTGTGAGTAAATACATACTATATTTGTCTCTCTGTTTTTGGGTTACTTCACTCAGAATTTTTTTTCTAGTTCTGTCCATTTGCCTTTGAATTTTAGGATGCCATTGTTTCTTACCTCTGAGTACTACTCCATTGTGTAAATATGCCACATTTTCTTTATCCATTCTTCAGTTGAGGGGCGTCTAGGTTGTTTCCAAGATCTGGCTATTGCAAATAGGCTTACTATGAACATAGTTGAGCAAATGTTCTTGTGGTGTGAAAGTGCCTCCTTCGGGTATATGCCCAACAGTGGTATTGGAGGATCTTGAGGTAGGCTGATCTCTAATCTTCTGAGAAATCACCATACTGATTTCCACAGCAGCTGTACAAGTTTGCACTCCCACCAGCAATGGAGGAGCGTTACAAGGGAAGTCCTGGATGGAGTAGTCTGTGAGACTGGACCATCTCAGCCAGCAGCTTTGAACGCAGACTTTTGAGGAAATTGCAACAGAGGCATCTGAGAGGCTGGATCACCTGGGCTACATTTTTTTTTTTCTTCTTGAAAACACACAAACTTTTAAAGGTAGCATACGTATCTGTATTAACACAAGTATGGAGTATGTAGTGTATACAAGTCAGCTAAAGATGATTTTTGTGTTTTTGTTTTGTTTTATGTTTGAGCAGGTAAAAACCATCTGTTAAATTTATACATTTGTTTGGACTTTATAACCAAACCTCTATCCATGCCATATGAAAGGATGGCATGTAATAAGTCGTGGGTACTCTGTAGACAACAAGATTCATCATGTCTCATCCAGTCTCGGAGCTGTTCCCATGTAGAAGCCTCAGCATATATTCCCCTGTTTTGTAGTTTTTCTCTTCTTTATATCTGTAGCCAGGAGGTCTCCCCTGACCAAATCTGTTCTTTTTGTTGTTGTTGTTATTTTGCTTTTGAAGACAGGGTTTCGCTGTATAGTGATGTGGCATGTCCTTTTGTGTGCTGCAAACATGTGTTGCTTTTATTGGTTGATGAATAAAGCTGTTTTGGCCAATGGACAGGCAGGATTTAGCTAGGTGGGCATTCTGAACAAAGAGGCAGGGAAAAGAAAGACAGAGGAGGAAGGCCAGGTAGCTGCTGATGAAGCAAAAGACCCAGGCATCACTGGTAAGCCAAACCACACAGAGATGCATAGATTAATAGAAATGGGTTAATAATTAAGAGAGAACTATCCAATAAGAAGCCTGAACCATTGGTCAAATAGTTTATAATTAGTATAAGCCTCTGTGTGTTTATTTGGGAATGAATGTCTATAGGACAGGGCGGGGCAAATAATTCCATTTACAATATAGCCTTGGTTGTCCTGGGACTCGCTCTGTAGACCAGGCTGGCCTTGAACTCATGGAGATCTGCCTGCCTTTGCTTCCTAAGTGCTGGGATTAAAGGCACGGGCCACCACCACCCAACCAAATCTGGTCTTTATTAATTTTGAAGAAATCCATGGCTCTTTGTTTACTGTGAAAACAAAAGCAAAAACTTCCCTCAATGTAACATATTTCCTGATTTCTATTTTAAAGTAAGGCATACCCAAAATATACAGGCTGGTTCAATTCAGTGTCTCTTTCCACAATTCAATGTCATTTAGCAGCTGTTGCTTTTCATTCATTAGCATTTTAAATATTTAAAGTTAACAAAGCACTATATATAATCCACATTCCTTGTGTTATGGCATTTCACATGGCTTCTTTATTTTTTATTCCCTTTTAAAGACTTTACGTAATCATTGAGAACTATTTATTTATTTATGACTGTCTATACCCATTTTCTTTTGTTTTTTTTTCCCTTTAGCATCTATGTACATTTTAAAGCACACTATATCTACACAGAGGTTTTCTTGTTCTGGATCTGACTTTACTAAGCACCCATAGAGTTCTCTGACTGCATTAGCCAAATCTTAAATGGCTGGATATGGTGATACATTGCTTATGATCTAATAAAGCTTGCCTGAAGATCAGAGTGCAAAGCTAGATGAAGTAGCACTCACTTATAATTCCAGGAGTTGGAGGCAGAAGGATCGGGAGTTCAAGATCATCCTTGGTTTCACAGAGAGTCCCAGGTCAATCTGGCTACCCAAGACCTTGTCTCAAAGATAAGCAAATAAATGAATAACATTGGGAGGTCAGATGAGATGGCACATGACAGCATAGAAGCACTGGATAGGTAGAGGCAGGAGGATTATGAGCTCAGTGCTCTACTGGGCTCCATAGTGAGTCTGAGGCCAGCATGGGCCACATAACAAAACCCTGTCTCCAGAGAAAAAGATTGAAGAAGCAAAGAACAGGGCAGAGATAAGGGTGCATATACATACATGCCTTATCAACTGAGCACAGCAACATCAAATGTCCAGTGTGTGCTCATTGTCGCCAAATGTTACTCCAGCTGCATGGCATGCGTCAGCCTGACGTGTATCCATTGCAAACTTAAGAGGCAGTTACTTACGTTACCCTGTTTCCCAGGAGAGGTACAGGTCCACCATGGCAGAGCGAATAAACCCCAGTGCCGGGATCGGTACCACAGCAGTCAGATTGCACAGTTACAGAGGCAGTCTGAGTCTAGTGCCAGCAGAGGGAAGTGCAAACCTACTTGTGGTGGGTCACCTTCGCTGAGCAGGTGTGCGGGGTGAGCGAAGAGCAGAGGGAATGACCTTGCCACTGGCTGGGACAACAGTGCACAGTGACATCTGGTTGAGAAAACGGAGCACGGAGGAGGAGCACAGGGCGCTGTATATTCTCCGTGCAGTGAGCTGTGGTCCCTCGGGAGGCTCTCTGCTCACAATGAAGAAAGGCTTGCAGGATGGATGGCCTCACTGGTAAATAACTGTCGTTTAATTTCAAGTGAATTTTTTTTTAAGTGCTTTGAGATGGAGTATGATGTAGCTCAGGCTAGCCTTATATTTTCCATGTAGGCAAGGACGATGCTCTTCCTGAGACGATCTCTACTTCCTGAGAGATCGCTGGGATTTAAGGCCACACCCAGCTCAGAAAACTTACTATTATTATTGTTGTTGTTGTTGTTGGTTTTTTGAGACAGGGTTCTCTCTATATAGTCCTAGTTGTCCTGGAACTCTCTTCTATAGATCAAGCTGGTTTCTAACTTGGAGATCTGCTTGCCTCTGCCTCCTAAGTGGTGGGCTTAAAGCATGAGCCACCACTGCCTAGTTCAGGAAACTTATTTTAAAGATCCTTTTTGCATTCTTGTAATCTCTTTACATGGAAGGTACAGATAGAAGGGTTATTTCAAGTTTGAAGCCAGATGTATCTATACAGTGATTTCTAGGCCAGCCAGACAAACAGGGGGACCTTGTCTCAAAAAAGAAAAAAAATTAAAAATTAAATAACAATGTTCTTCTTGCTCTTGTCTTCTAATTTTTTTCTTTAAAGGGGCACTTAACTATTTTTAATGCTCTGATGTGGCTGGGGGTTGGGTGTGTGGATTATGACATGCCTGCTCAGGGGTGTCAGATCCCTGGAATTAGAGTTACAGGGGGTTGTGAACCGCCTGGTGTGGGTGGTGAGAACCGAACTCTGGTCTTCTGTAAGCACCACCGGTGCTCTCAAGTGCTCTCAAGTCTAGGTCTGACTTCCCACATCTCAGTTACTCATTCATGCTGCCTCTGCTCATAGCTGGGGTTCTCTGCCCTTCCAAGTGTCCTGACTTTCAGAATTATTCCTCCCTCCTCCCTAACCAGAAGGTTATTACCACATTTTCAGGCATAGCTAGCAACAACCGACCCAGCTTCTTCATACATTCATGATAAGGTGTGAATTACCAGCAATCCTCCTTAAAATGCTGAAAGGAGATTGTTTATTAATAAAAAGAACATTCAATTAGCAAAGTTTCTGGCGGAGGGCAGATGTTTTAGGATAAAGGGACTCATCTGACAGCTTGTGGGTGAAATTAAGCTGTCTAGCCATCTGTGTCGTGTTTAGGTTTAAGAACCTCACAGGCATGGTCCCTCTCAGCCCTTCTTTGCCACTGCTCCTAGAAGAACAGCAGCAAATGTGTGTATATGCCATGTTTCGGGTCATGCCACACCCTCCGCCGAAGTCTGCACTCAGCTCTGTTCTCGGAGCTGGGCCAGCAGTACCCTGGTGATTATTGAATGTAGTTCCCATGCCCTTAGGTCCCTTTTCCAGCTCTGCTCTAGAAAAAGCCCCTCTTTGGTCCTAGCTGCAGTCTGTGAAGGCAGACAGCATGCTTTTCCTCAGCGTAGTGTGACACTGCTGTCTCCATCATCTACTGTTGACTTAATCTACCTCTCACAGTCGGGGCTTCCTCTTCCCAGCAAGCTCAGAAATGTTTTGTTGGCCTCTGTCTAACATGCGGGTACTCTGTTTCTAGCATTTCCAGCAGACACACACTGAGGAAATAGTGATGCTTTCCTTCCTCTGTGGTACTGAAGCTGGGAGGTTACAGAACAGAGTAGGAGAGACCGAGGGTAGGACAGAGGCCATGACAGACCACGACAAAAAGAAGCACAGCATGTGGAGTTGAAAGAGCTGACTCACTTTACCCAGATGATAACTTTTAAAGCACCTTTTAAATGTAGTGTTTGAGAGTTTCTCTGTGTGCCACTGTGTGTGTCTAGGGTGCCCAGGGGCCAGAAGACATTGGAAGGCCTGGTACTGGAGTTGTAGGTGGTCGTGAATCACCACGTGGTGGGAACCAAACCCAGGTCCTCTGCACGAGGGAGAAGTAGTCTTAACCACGGAGCCACCATTCCAGCCCTCCCTGCTGGTGGTCTTTTTCCCCCCTCTGGGAAAAACACACTAAATGAATGTACCAAGTTGAAAGACGAGGAAACAAAGGAAGACACCAACTGTGAATCCCAAATTCCAAACACACAGTTCTGGAAGTGCTGAGCCCAGTGTTTCAGTGTACTCCTTACAGAAAGGCCAGATTCCTTAACTCTAAGCTTTAAAAAGTTTAAAAATTAGGTGTCTTCATTTTTTTTATTTCGTGTGTTCGTGCATATGTATGTGCGCACGTGTGCACATACGTGTGCACAGGTATAGCTCAGAGAACAATAGGAACAAAAGTTCCACAGAGAACCTGCAGCTCCAAATGGAACCTTCCCTGAGGCTGGTTAACTAATTACAGTCCCAGTGGATGGAGAGGTTGGAATGTTACAGGTCTGGAGCCTAACCACCTGGGGCTATCTTCATCTTTCTTAATAGCAGTGCACTCCAGTCCTCCAACAGCTTTGTGGTCATCAAGTAAATCATTTGGAATACTAGCTTCTCTTAGATGGTTTAACTTTGCTGGAACCTGCATCCCTAATATGTCCACCAATGTGTTTGAAAAGTGTCTTTTCTGTGTTCTGTTACTTTAAAACTTCATGAAGGGTCTGGAGAGATGATCCAGGAGATCTGACACAATCTTCTGATCTCCATGGGCACCAGGCACACACAAAGTGCACTTACCTACATATGGGTAAGGTATTTACACACACACACACACACACACACACACACACACACACACTGAGACACACTTCATGAAAGCGCTTCCATGTTTAAGCATGCAATTTGGGGTAACCTAAATCTGTGTTCCTGGGCCACTGACACTAAAATTTGACACCATAATAAACTATGTCTTATCTGTTTTGAGATGTGAGTTATATTTCTGTGTCAACAGCATGGTAGAGAACTCAGTTCTCTCCTTCCACCAGTTGGGTTCTGGGGATCGAACTCAGGTGGTCAGGTTTGCTGGGCAAACACACTTACCTACCGAGTCACTTTGATAGCCCAAGACTTACTTCCCAGAGAGGATCTGTTTTCTCACAGATTCCATGGATTAGCTGAAGGTTGGGAAATAGAACTTTTTCTCCGAGTGTGACAGCATTATACATGCCCGGGGATGTGTTTTACAAGGAAACACATGTCCTCTGAGCTCTGTGAAGGGAAAATGGGTCTCGTATGAAGAAGCATGGCATCTCACTGAACTCAAGGGCAGAAAGCACAGAGCTTCCAAGGGCTTGGGGCTAAGGGCAGGACAAAAGGGACACCTTCCCTTCTTCCTACCTCAGCCCTTCCCTGTACATTTGCTGCAGTATATAATTTTCCAACTTTTTTTTACTATATAATATATAATACTCATATAAAATAGTAAATCATGTTATATATAAATAAATACATACATATAGAATAGTAATATTGTTGTCTTAGTTACAACACTTGCTGTGATGAAACATTGTGACCAAAAGCCACTTGGAGAGGAAAGGGTTTATTGGGCTGACACTTCCACATCCCTGTTCATCATCAGAAAAAGTCAGGACAGGAACTCAAACAGGGCAGGAACCCAGAGGCAGGAGCTGATGCCCAGGCCATGGAGGGTGCTGCTCACTGGCTTGCTCCCCAAGGCTTTCTCAGCCTGCTTTCTGATAGAGCCCAGGACCGCCAGCCCAAGGGTAGCACTACCCACAATGGGCTGGGCCCTCCCTATCAATCACTAATTAAGAAAATGCCCAACGGGCTTGCCTACAGCCTGATCTTATAGAGGAATTTTCTTAATTGGGATTGAGGCTCCCTCCTCTCAGATAACTTTAGTTTGTGTCAAGTTGACATAAAACTATCTGGCATGGTTATTATTTTATGTGTAGGTGTTTTGGCTGCGTACATCTCTTCACCACACATGCCTGGTGCCCACAGAGGCCAGAAGAAAGGGTTGAGTTCTCTGGAACTGGGGTTAGAGATGGTGTGAGTCTTCGTAGGGGTGTTGAAGCTAATGCTCTTATCCACTGAGCCATCTCTCCAGCACCCAGTTTTCTAATTCTCTTTATCTTTGTTTCTATTGTTTATCTTTTGTCTCTGTGTATGTGTGTGCACTGTGTGCATGTGCAAGTGTGCATATATATATGTAAAGATCGGAGGTCAACTTTGAATGGAATTCCTTAAGAACCCTCAGCCTTTTTTTTTTTTTTTTTTTTTTTTTTTTTTTGAGCCAGGGTCTCTTACTGGGCCCTGAGGCTAGGCAAGCTTGTCAGTGAACTCCAGGGCTCCCTCCTGCTTCTGTCCGCTCAGGATGCGGCTCTTTTATGTGGATACTGGAAATTGAACTCAGGTTTTGATACGAGCATGACCGCTTTACCAACTGAGCTGTTTGCCAGCCTGTACCCCTCCCCCACTCCCAGAGGCTCATGTAGCTGGCCTCCAACTGACCATGTAGTGGGAATCTGGCCTTGAACTCCTGATCCTCCTCCCTCTGGCTCCCAAGTGCTGGAATTACAGGCAGGCACTACCACACCCACCTACAGGGTTGCCTTTATAGCTCTGCTCTAATACCGCATCTTATGCTGAGCTGCCAGATTTGGCAGGGAAAAGTACATGATGCTGGTATTTATTTTGGCATCCCTAAGACGATGCCTAAGCAATCAAGTGCCCTTCGTTTCCCGAGTCTTCCTGACCTGTAACCCAAAGCTCGTTTACAAGTTTTTCTTTATTCAAAGTCAGGAAGGAGAATCTAATCAGTACAGCTTGGGCTACTGCCCAGCCTGGTTCAAATCCACATGACTGACTGGAACTGAAGTCAGGCGGTCCTGGGTCCCTTTGATATGCAGGGAGTAGGGGAGACATTGTCAGGATGGAAGAGCGTGATTAGAAGCTGACCCCAAATCTTATGGACTCTATGTAAATAATTGTGTGTTCTCAGCAAACACTGCTAGAAATCACACCTGTGTATTGCCTGAATTCACAGGCCAGGCTTTCTGGTCTGCATATCTTGGGGGGTTCAACATCTGGGGCTCTGTGTATACTGGTAACCGGTTTAGACAACTTCCTGGAGGCAGCAGTCTGAATCGTTCCCTATGTCACCCTTAGGGGTCAGTTGGGAAAGTCCTGTGACCTATTTCTTGTAGGTCAGGGGTCACTGAGATACTCAGTGCCTTAAAAACGCTTTAAATGTTTTCTTCTTGGCATATTTTGCTTAGCTGATACCTTTTGAAAAGGGTAAATGGCTCTGGGAGGAGTTGTGGGGAGAAACGGGGACTAATATCAAAACACACTGTATGTGTATATGGGATTCTCAAAGAATTAATAAAATATTATATATATATATATATTTAAAGTTTCAAAACATTGCCACAGATAGGGGCTGGCAAAATGGTTCAGTGGATAAAGGTGTTTGCCAGCAAGGCCAACAACCTGAGTTCAGTTCCCAGAACCCACATGGCAGAAGGAGAGACCCAACCCCTTAAGTTGTCCTCTGACCTATACATGTGCATTGTGGAATGTGCGACACAGACACACACAGTACACAACACACTTAAACAAACAAACAAATCCTCTAGAAGCCTGAGGTGTAGGTTAGTTGTAGAGTAGTCACAGCATGTATGAAGTTATGAGTTGTATCAGTTCCCAAAATAATTAAGTCTCTCGAAAATGTCCTTATATTGATTTTATTATTTCCCTCTTGGCCATTCACAATATTCTTTTGCTGTTGTTTTTGTTTTTGTTTTTGTTTTTTGGAGACAGGGTCTCTGTGTAGCTCTGGCTGTCCTAGAACTTGCTCCGTGGACCAGGCTGGCCTTGAACTCAGAGATCTGCCTGCCTTTGTCTGGTGGGTTCTGGGACCATCAGTGTGTACCCCCGCACTTGGCTCATAATACTCTTTAAATTTAAAAATTGCTTATCACTATTGTGGGTGTGTGAGTGCAGGCATGTGCATATGTGCATGCTGTGGAGTGTGTGAGAGTCAGAGGTCAAACCTCAGCAGTCAGTTTTCTCTTTCCATCACGGGATCTGGGGACCAAACCCAGGTTGTCAGGCTTGCACAGCAAGTACTTTATCTGCTGAGCTACTGGACCCTGGCCCACTCATAATACTCTTTCATGATAGTTTAATCCTTTTTAGGTTCCTTTGTGCACAGTAGTAGCTGGTGAGTTTTATTTATTACCCATGGCCTTAATGATGCTAGTTAATTTCGGGATAAAATGGTCTTCCTAACCAGATTTTACAGCACTGATGGTTAAAGTCATGGTACCCTTAATCCAGGTGGAGTCATAGGAATATCAGAGACAGAACATGAAGGAAATGAAATAAAGCATGGGTCACGTGATCTGGGTAGGCTTTCAGACATATTATTTAGATGTAAACTCTAGCTGTTTACTGTGACACCTCAGGTCTTGGTATCTATAAAATCTATTTTAGTCTTGGGATCTATAGAGCAGGGAAAACAGCCTGTCCTGGCCACCTGCCAGGACCGTTAATCAAATGAGACAATGCATGTGAAAGTGTGTTGTAAACTATAAAACACTTCATAACCATAAGATTCTTATTATTGTAGCCCAATAAAAGATGCTAACAAATCATTTTAATATGTAAGAAAATACATCATTACTATACTAGCATCAATTATTATTAGGAAGTACAAGCTATAAAGCTAGAGTTACCCAAAGAAAGACAAACTTCCCAAAAATTATGACTATATGTACTAATCAGGGCCAAAATCATTTTTATTGTTTATTATTTTCATACAATTTAAGATCATCAGCAAGTATAGTCAGCAGGCCAACGACATGGCTCAGCGGATAAAGAAGTTGCCGCACAAGCGTGAGGGCCAGACTTGGAATTCCAGTGTAATATCAGGCACACGCATCTGTAATCACAGTGCCCCTAGAGGGAGATGGGAAGCAGAGACAAGAGCGTCCCAACAAACCCGGGGGCTCACTAGCCTGGCACAGGCGTTAATGAACACAGCCCTTGTCTCAAACAAGGTGGAAGGTGAGCACTGATACCAGAGCTGTCATCTGACCCCACGTGCACACCCATGCATGCTCATAGTCGTGGGTGCCCACACACATATTGTAAATACAATAAAAATTATGAAGGTACTCTTGTGGGTTTGTTCTTTAACACATTTCCTCGGTGTTAAAGTGGACATATCTGGAACTGTCCCGTTTCGTTTCTATGGTTGCACCAGTGTTCTACTTACCCTCTTGCTTCGTTGGACTCCCTAAAAAGAAGGACATAGCTGTAGGCAACCCTTGCTTCACACACAAACCTCAGGCTAAGTGTAAAGACCTTCCTTGCTTCGTTTTTCACGAGGCTAAGCCTCTTCCTACAGGGGAAGTGAGAAATAAACCCTCCTCACCAAATGGGGATGGTGACGTGCGGGAGATCAAAGACACTCTGACTGAATGCCCTTCTGCTTTCCGTCCTTCCACGGTGGTTGCCAGGTCCTGACAGGGCACCGATGTACTGCAGTAATGCCCAATACATGCTCACTGAATAGAAAAAGATGACTATAGCTTGCCTGAATTACTATATCCCTAATGAGGATGATACATTTCTGTTCATTAATTTATTTAAACCCACAAGATGATATTTCATGGGCTGGGGATTTAGCTCTACACTTCCTCCCAGTACAAGGAGATTCAATTTCTAGTACAGGGGGGGGGAAAAAGACACAATTACATGGATTTGACCTTGATATAACTTGTCAATACAAAGTCACAGATGAACAGAATAATGCTATTAAATCAAACATGTATTATTTGCCTTGTTTGTGGGATACTCATCAATATCAGTTTTAAATATTGATAAGGGTAATGCTTATATCCTCTATTGGAGAAATGATATTCTTTAAGATTTTTGCTTAAGATATTAAAGACATCTGAATTTACATCTAAGCAAACTTCAAGTGCATGCTGTTAGGCTTCAAATGATGACCCTTTAACAGGAAAAAAACAACAGTGTATTTCCAGGTAACATGTATGCTTACAAATAGTGGGACCAGTGAGATTGATCTTGGGGTGATGAACTTGGAAACAGAAGGGATGCCGGTCAGTTTGACCTAGAGACCCAGAAGTAAGAGTTATAAAACCCAGGAACCCAGAACTGCATGGCCGGCAGACATTTGTGTGACGCTTAGGACCACTTTTTCTTTTGATGGGGTCAGGGATGTTGCAGCTGAAGCATTTGACCTAGTTAATACATCACCGACTGTGGGCTAGTAACTGCCTGACCTTTCATGTCTAATTTGTTTCACGATGTTGCTGTTGTTTGCCCTTGCTGCCCAGGTTTACAGAGAATTCTCCCCCCTCCCCTTTGATAGTGGCAGCTTCCTTTCCTCACGCCTGGCAAACTCTTCTGCCTTTTGTGGCTTTCCTTCACGACTCGTCTCTTGCCTAGGTCCCCAGGTTTCTGCCTAACTGGTTGGAGGAATACTTCTGGCCTTGTGACTGTAACTTGTTTAATCAGGTCCAGGTCATGGGAACAGGATGATGCTTCTGACAACTGTTTGCCCTAAGCTGAGGGCTGGCCACTGGAGAGATTTTATGTTATGGGAGCCACAGCATCCTGTCTCAGAGGAGGGGACACGGAGGGAGGGAGAGCTGGAGACCATTCTGGAGGGGGGGGGCGGATCCGGAAGTTAACTTGAAAGGGAGAGAAAGTGATGGAGGCTGAGAGAAGAATACTCGCAGTGCTTGAATGGCAGCTGTGGTGGTGGGCATCCACGCGGCGCCTTCCTCCCCCAGCTGCCTTGCTTCAGTTAAAATGAATAGAGTGAGCACTCGGTGTTCACAAACATACTTACATCAGAATAATCTAATTCTTACGTCATCAAATCTCCCTTTTGGATGCCATCGGGGGGAAAAAATTTATGTCAAACTTTACTGGGCTGAATTTGGATTTGTTATTAATTCATTTATTAAAACAAAAATTCTTTAACACATAAACATATGGGTTGAAAAAAAAGATAACAACTCTTCTACATTATATAACACATCCATTTTTTTCCCCCGAAGAGTACCACCAAGCACGGAAAATGGAGACAGTTACAATGAGGGCTCCACACTAGATCTCAGTGCAAGAAATGACTGCCCCCCCCCCCGCCCCCCGCCCCCCCCCCCCCGCGCAGCTAGTTAGCCCAGCAAAGGCGGATTATTTCCTGAACCTTTCCCTTCCACTCTGCATGGACTCTAGACTGCCACTTTCCCACCAGCAGGAAGAGACTGAAGCCATCTGGGCCAAATGTGCTAGTCTGGTTTGCATCCTTTTTGCAACAAGAATTGCCTTGCCTGGCTACTTTGGCTTTGTGCAAGTGTTCCTTTGTGACACCGAGGTTATTCTTTGTTTCTAACATTAGCCAGAAGGCTGCCAGGAGATGGGAATAAGGGAGCAAGAATGTAAGGGCTCTACCACTGAGTGCTTGCTCACACTCATGGGCTTGTGATTGCATCTGTGTCTTTTGCTTCCATGTGTCACTGGGGTTCAGCAGACTTATGTGAACCCACGCTTATCCCATGTGAAGCAGGAAAGCTTTAAAGAGCTGTAAAGTAAGTAATTAAATTTTCTTATTTATTTTTATATCCCAAACTTTTTCTTAAGAGATGATTTTCTGGGCCAGAGAGATGGCTTAGGGGGTAAACAATTGCTGCTGCTAAGCCTGGTGACTTGAGCTCAATTCTTTAGGATTCACATGATGGAAAGACTCCTCTAAGTTGTCCTCTAACCCCGCAGGCTCACTTACACATAGCATACAAATAAAAAGTACAATATAACTTTTTAGTGATGGGCAAAGGGGTCAAGCCCAGGCTGAAGAAACTTATAGAAACAGCTGGCCTGAACAAGGGGGAACTCGTGGAACCCAAGTCTGATAGCTGGGAAACCAGCATAGGCCTGATCCAGAACCCCTGAACGTGGGTGTTAGTTAGGAGGACTGGGCAGTCTTTGGGGCCTCTGGTAATGGATCAGTATTTATCCCTAGTATACGATGGACTTTGGGAGCCCATCCCACATAGAGGGATACTCCCTCAGCCTAGACATACAGGGGAGGGCCTAGGCCCTGCTCTAAATGATGTGACAGACTTTGAAGACTCCCCATGGAAGGCCCCACCCTCTCTGGGGAGCAGAAAGGGGATGGGATGGGGGTTGGGAGGGGAACAGGGGAGGAGGGGAGGGTGTGTGGGAACTGGGGTTGACATGTAAAACAAGCTTGTCGAAAATTTAAATAAATAAAAAAATAGTGGGGAGTTGTTGGTGTGGTAGAGATGAGATTCTCAGAGCATTCTCCTGAAAGTTCAGTGGCCAAATTAAAAAAAAAAAAAAAAAAAGTCTTTGTGCCCTTATCATGTTTGTGTAATTAAAAAAAAAAAACTGGTCTAAAAATTGTGCAATCGAGATTTGTCACAGAAAGAGCTACAAGGTTGCAATGTACAGGGCAGGACACACTTGTCATTTCACTGTGTGCTGGCCTGCCTGTTTGAACATGTCCCTGGGTGTTCATCAGAGGTTCATTTGTACTTGCAACTAAGCTTTAGAGGACTTAGTATCATGCACAGGTTGCATTTGTAGAATCCCATTTTGGTAGGTAAAACAGGACAACAATGTTTTCTCCACAGCAAGATACCGTCATATAAAACAAACGGCACCTTCTACTATCGTTTGCAAGAGTTCTTTTTCTTTTTTTATTATTTCTTTTATTTTTCAAGATTAAAATGAATAATACCTCCCTTCTGTTTCCTTCCCCAAACCCTCTTTCAAATTCTTAGCTCTTTTCAATTGTTGTTACATGTATATATGGAATGTATATGCATATGTATTCCTAAATGCAACCTGCCCAATCTGTGTAACGTTACTTGTATGGATGTTTTCAGGGCTGACCATTTGCTTGTGGATAAGCAAAATTTGCTCTTCCCTGGGGAAGACTATTTCTCTCACTCTGAGCATGGAGTTCTTTGTGTAGGGTTATGCCTCACAGGCTTTTCCCCATCGACTTTGGCATGTCCGCTCTTCATGTTTAGGCAGTCATGTTGGTGAGGCTGTATGTGTGCAACCTCTGGCATTAGTAGGAGACACAGTCTCACAGCAAACTCCCTGATCCATTGGGACTGACGATTTTCCCTCCTTCTACAGTGCTCCCTGAGCCAAGAGTTAATTAAAAGAAAAAGTCAAGTTGGCCAATAAGTAAGTTTTAATTAGGCAATCAGATTTTACGAGAATACATTTAAGTCAACAGTTTGATTGACTCAAGAGTTACCCATAAACTCTGAGGTAGATTAAACACAACTGGCATCTTGAAGCCACACACAACGTTTTTTGCTGTCTTGTGACAATCTTCCAAGAGTTTCTCAGTCCCAGCTCTCCATTCGCCCCTTGCTTAATGGGTTCAGGCTCACAATCCTGGGGCATTTACAGCAAACAGAGGTGGCAGACCAAATCATTAAGTCATGCCACTGCTGAGCAGCAGCCACCATGACCGAAAATGAGAACGGAGAAACTTCTAGAAGCCTCTTTCATTCTGACTAAGCCTACCACACCCTACAAAAGAGGGCAAAGTTCAATGGGTGAAGAAACCTCCTTTCAAGCAGTGACTCTTTGGTCAACAAAAAACCGCCCCCCCCAATCCTGTCCCCTGCAATAAGTGCTCTTCATCAGTCAACTCTCTAGGTGGCTCAGGGCAGGCAGCTTCTTAGTAACTTTCTCCAAAAACCAAGTAATTTGCTGCCCTCAGAACACATGTGATGGTTCTTCGGAATGAGCCAATGGACTGTGGTACGCTAGGACAGTGCCAGTCCATACGAAAATACAGAAGCATATGTTTCTAGTGTCCTTCTGACCTCAGAAGAGGAAAAACCACAAACACCTGTCCTTTAAAAATAAAATTAATGTTATTATGGAGGGAACCTAGGGCCATGGATTCTAATAGAAGCATACATTTCCTTTCTTTCCTTTTTCCTTCCCTCCCTCCCTCTCTCCCTCCTTCCTTCCTTCCTTTCTTGTGTGTGTGTGTTTGTTTCGTGTGTTTTGTTTTTGTGCGTGTACATGTGTTTGGTGTGTTTGCCTACAGTGATGTGTACCTTACGTGTGTGTATGTTTAGAGTTTGCCTACAGTGTGTGTGTGTCTACAGTGTGTGTGTGTCACGTGTGTATGCATGTTTAGTGTGTGTGTCACAGTGTGTGTGTGTGGCCAGGGGCTACAGGGGTATGCCAGTGTGTAGCTACATTGTGTGTCTACAGTGTGTGTATGTTTACAATGTGTGTTTGGTGCTCGTGTGTGGCTACAGTGTGTGTGTGTCTACAGTTTGGGGCCGTACATCGTGTGTGTGTGTCTACAGTGTGTGTGTGTCTACAGTGTGTGTGTGTCTACTGTGTGTGTGTGTGTCTACAGTGTGTGTGTGTTTACAGTGTGTGTGTCTATAGTGTGTATGTCTACAGTGTGTGTCTACAGTATGTGTGTATTGTTTACAATGTGTGTTTGTGTGTCTACAGTGTGTGTGTCTACAGTGTGTGTGTCTACAGTGTGTGGGTGTCTACAGTGTGTGTGTGTCTACAGTGTGTGTGTGTGTGTGTCTACAGTGTGTGTGTGTGTCTACAATGTGTGTTTGTGTGTCTACAGTGTGTGTGTCTACAGTGTGTGTGTGTGTCTACAGTGCGTGTGTTTACAGTGTGTGGGTGTCTACGGTGTGTGTGTGTCTACTGTGTGTGTGTGTGTGTGTACAGTGTGTGTGTGTGTCTACAGTGTGTGTGGGTGCACAGGGAGATGAGGACAAGTTTGTGCAGTTGGATGTTTTCCTTCCATATTTATGAGTGTCTGGGGTCCCACTTATGTCATCAGGAGTGTTTAGCTAGAACTGTCACCTACCGAGCCATCTCACCTGTCCCCAGAGCCAGGCATTAACTCCTAATCCCCCTGCCTCCACTTTCCCACTCCTGGGATCCCAGGCCCGCACCACCAATAACAATCTGTCATCATTACTATTATTATTTTAGACGTAGTCTTACTGTGTAGCCCTGGCTGGCCTTGAATTCACACAGATCCACCTGTCTCTACCCTCAAGTGCTGGGATTAAAGGCGTGTGCCACCAGGCTGAGCAATAATTTGATTTTTTTTAGTCTGACAGAAAGGAAGCTTTATGAACAGGATCTTAACAAGCTATGTATTTCTAAATTAAGTCCTCACCATGACCCTGAGGGAAGCCCATTGATAAAGCCATCCAAAAATAGATCCCTCAGTCTGCTGCAGATTCTTTGGGGACCACATGCCTTTCAGAAGAGGCTTTAATTATACTGACTTGGCTTTGCTTTCTCTGGCTGACCTTGGGATGAGGAACTTAGTATTTTTGAGACAAAAGAGTGGAGGAGACTTTTGTTAGACATTATTAAGAGGATTCAAGTTTGCCCAGAGAGAGCAAGAGCACTGAAGAAGTATGGTCTGAAGGCCCAGAAACTGTAGTCATGGCTACCTGGAAGGCTGAAGCAGAAGGGTCACAACCATATCTCAAAATGAAAAGTCAGAACAAAAATAGCACTGGGGATATCTCTTGGTGGTAGAGCACCTGGCCCACACCATCAGGTCCCAGGGTTAGTGCCAGGCCCCAGGTGAACAGCACATGCCACTGTTCTGTTTAATCCTCTGCAGCTTCTTCAAGCTTTAGGAACGTACGCTAGAACATTGCTTTGCAGTGCACTCTGCATTGAAATGGGGGGATGCTATTGCTGTGCTTCTGAAGGTGTCTATCTATGTCTTTATGGAAAGATCTGAAGCAACAGCCCAGAAGGAGTTGACCCAGAACACTCAGCATGGATTTGTGAAATGCTCAAGGACCCACTGCATGTCTTCATGAAGTTCAGGGAGGGGCTGTATGCCTGAAATCTCTTGGGTGTTGGCTTGATCCATCTTGTTTAGATGTGAAAGACAAGTCTGACCTATAAAGGCTAGAGAAGTAGTGATGTAATTCATATGAGATGAACCTCTGTGGCAGACAATCTTTCTTGGGGGGTGATGAAGAGAGCCTACTTTTATATTTCTAATTAAACCGATTTTTATCATTTTACACAAGGTCTTACTATGTATCCCTTGATAGCTAGGAACTCAGCTTAGACCACCTGTGGCGAGCCTCCTGCCCCTGCCTCCGGAGTCCTGAAACAAAGACACACTGCTTGAGAACTTAGATTTTTTTTTTTTTTTTTTTTTTTTTTTTTGAGACAGTATCTCATGTAACTCAGGTAGCTCAGGCTGGTCTTGCCCTTGCCCTGTAGCTGAGGATAATCCTAAACTGGTGATCTTCTTGTCTCAACTTCCCATGTGCTGGGAGGACAGGCATGCCCACTTTATCTAGGCCCTCAGTCCAGACTCTTAATTGGGAAGACTTCCTAGAAAGAACCTATCTTTGTCCCGATGCTTTCAGAGGGGCTGTGGTGCAAAAACCTGTATTTGCATCCCGATGCTTTTTTTTCTGGAGATTGGTATGGGAGGCATTGCAGAATACAGAAGCCAGCAATGGTTGGTGACACGAAACGTCACTTCCTCTCGTGGGAAGCGCGTCTCTGGCTCATGTGCTGTTTTGAAAACTCCTTTTTTTTTTTTTTTTTTTTTAAATTACTTTTACATTGCAGTCCCAGTTCCCCTCTCTCCTCTCCTTTCCCCCTCCCCTCCCACTCCCTTCCCCTCCTCCCCCTGCCCCCTCCCATCTGCTCCTCAGAGAGGGTAAGGCCTCCCCTAGAAGTCTACTAAGTCTGCCTCATCATGTCAGGATTTCCACTTCCTTGAGCCCTTTAGAGATGCAAAGCTCTTCCGTGGAGAACCTTCACCATGTGTGATACCCAGAGCTAATCTGAAATCCCGCAGTCACCATGACCTGAACCCATCAGTGGAGCCCAGGGGATGCTGTGAGAGCCACTCCTCCACTGTTTCCTCCTCCTCCTCAAGCGCAAGTGTTTAATGGACTCTGCAGCGGTGGATGCCTGGAAGTCAGAGTCCTTAAGGGTCCATTAGACACAAAACACTCATTTGTCTAACTTCAGATCTCAGGCCAGGCTGAGAAACACCATGGGGAAAAGCCAAAATTATTTTATACCCTTCCAAATTTCAAAGGTCAGTGTCCTGAGTGTTTTTAGGGAGTATTTCTTTGTCCTGGGTAAGCAACATTGGGCTGTGTGGTAAGTTGGAGCAGCCAGCATCTTGTGGTCCCTCCTAAAACCTCCCATGGTTCACATATTTGCATCTAAGATTCATCATGGTGAGTTGTGTACACGTTTTCAAATCTCTGATCACCAAGTGGTCCACGAGGGTTTTCATAGAAAATACATGTAAATACTTGACTCTATAGATCAGGGGTTTGGGTCATCTTTGACCACATGGCCAATTTAGCCAGCATGGGCTACATGAGCTCTTTCATGAAAACGGACAAACAAATGAATGAATAAATAAAACAAACAAAAAGTGAAGCCACCAAAAATTGTGGTTTCCATAGCACCTGACCCCCAAACTCAAAGGCTAGCTCCCAGGGTGTCATAAACCAAAAGGCTGTTGGTCATAAGTTCAAACCTCTACAAATCACTAAGTTCAAAGTGTCCCACTATATACCACAGTCTAGAGCCTGTCCTGACCCCGCCAGGAACCAATCCCATGAATGTCTTAGCACCCTTCTGTTGCTTCCTATTTCTACCCCTTTTGTTTTACTTTTCAGTGTTGGTAGCCAACTCATCCGTTTTGTGGCCTTTGGTGAAAGTTGTCAGATAATGTCTTTTTTTCCTTCTGGACTTAAAAAAAAAAATACTTGATTTTATGTGTGAGTGTTTTGCCTGTATGCATGTGTGTACATCACATGTGTGGTGTATCCTGTGCTGGAGGAGTCCAGAAAATGGTGTTAGATCCCCTAGAACTGCTCTTTTGTGGATGGTTGTAAGTTGCATGACTGGGCACTTGTGTGCTGAGAACCAAACTCAGGTCCTCCATAAGAGCAGCAAGTGCTCTTAGCCACCGAGCCATAGCTCCAGCCCCTTTTGGAGATTTATTTTATTCCTTTATAAGTGTGTGTATGTCTGTGTGAATATAAAAATATGTGCTACACATCAACGGTGGAAGGCCTATGCATCCGCAGAGGTTGTCGGATCACTTAGAATTGGAAATACAGGCATTTGTGGGACACCTGGCCCTATATGAGGGTTATGCCTGTTATTCTCATGGTTGCATAGCAAACATTCTTAATTACTGAGCCATCTCTCCAGCCCCCTCCCTTCTGGATTTTGAGCAAATCAAGAAATAAATAAAAGAATAAGACAAGCAGAATGTCCAAGCATCACTGCTATACCCATTAAGTCAAACAGAGGGTGTGGTCAGTAGAAAAGCACTTGGCCAAGCAAGAAACAGAAACAAAACCAAATGAATTCTCCAAAACTGTGTATGAGTGTTTTGCCTGCATGTCTGTCTGTGTGCCAGGTGAGGGCCTGCTACCTCTGGAGGCCAGAAGAGAGCATCAGATCCCCTGGAACTGAAGTTACACAAGCTGTGAGATATCACGGGGTGCTGAGAATTGAACCTGGGTCCTCTGCAAGAGCAGCAGGCACTGCTAAGCACTGCTTCATCCCTGCAGCCCCCCGATGCTGGGCTTCATCCCTGCAGCCCCCTGATGCTGGGCTTCCAGTGCGTGAGGCGTGTCCTCATTTGCCACGTCAGACGTGAAAATGGTGGTTCACCCTTTCCTCAAGCATCAGGGTCTGGGGCTATAGTGGTAGCATTGTTTCCTGGCATGCATGAGCCAGGCAAAAATTAAATATATAAGTAAATCCATAAAAGCAAAGAAGGGAATTTTTAAAAGAACAGGGTAGCCTTATCGTAATTCATAATTCAGACTAACTCATACTTCAGAAAAAAAAAAACCGAATTTTTTTTCAGTTAATTTCAGATCCAACAGAATTCAAGAGTTCCCCTTGCCTAGAAAACACACACACACACACACACACACACACACACACACACAGGGAGGGTGTGAGTGGGGAGGAAGTACCTGCTGGCCAAGTGTGTTTTGGGCTCCCCAGCAACCATGTGAACGCCCGCCCGTATGCAAAGCCAGTGCTTGGAAGGCAGAGATGGGAAGCTGCAGATGGAGCTGGCTCACGGGCTGAGTGCATCAGAGAGCTCTGTGAGGAAGTGAAAGACTTACCCCCAGTTGTGTGAGGTGCAGAGTGATGGAGGAAGACACCTGCCATCAGCCTCCAGCCTCTACTCACAGGTGCATGCACATGACACACGTGTGAACACACACACACACACACAGGCCATCTCCATACACCTTCACAGACATCAGCAAGACATAAGGACATAGGTCAATGGGATCTCAGGTCGGCCTCAGACTCACTGTGTGATCAAGGATGACACTGAACTCTGGAATCTCCTGCCTCTACTTCCCAAGTGCTGGGATTAAGGTGTGAGTGACTGTGCTCAGGTTTTTGTTTCATTTTTTCCAGAAACACTGGTTAGGTCTGTTTTAAATCAGCAGCTGGTCGGCCTAGCTCATGCTGGGAACACAGTGTGTGTGTGTGTGTGTGTGTGTGTGTGTGTGTGTGCGCGCGCGTGTGTCGCATCCTGCTCCAGACCCAGCTAGGGAGAGAGGTGAGTGGAGCTTTAGCTTGGTTGGCCTGGCTGTTGCTGTGGGTGGTGGTGTTATGTGCAATGGCAACCAGGAGCAAAGAAGGTTCTAGAAAAATCAGTATTTCAGGAGCTAGGGCACCTGTTGTGTGTCCTTGGCACGGAAACCTGAAGTGCCATGAAAGAGCCTGGCCGAAGGCTTAGTGAAGAATGAAGGCAAGGACGGAATAGGAAGAAAAATAATAGCCGGAAACAGGAGAGCTCTCGCAAAAACAAATGTGTAAGTTGCTAAGAAAATGTCAGCTAAAGTACAGAAGAGTAGATTTGGAGTACAGTGTAGTGTTTAAGAAGAAAACAGTCTGCAAAGAATAAAGCTACAAGCAGGGTTCATTTTGCATAAATGCTGAATTAGATTTTTTTCACCATGGTGAATGGCCTAAGGGATTTTTATTATTGTACAACTCTAAAAAGACAGCTTCTTCTTTTTAAAAGCCTGTAAAACACACACATATACACACATCTACATATACATATTTACACATACATACACCTAGACACATTACACACATACACACAGACATAAACATACACACTCATATACATATACACATATAAACATATATACATACACACATTAATATACACACACAAATACACACATACACACATACATATACATGCATAAATACATATACAGACATACACATAAGCAAACATACACGCATACACACATGTACACATACATACATAGACACACACATACATATATACAAATGTATGAGAGTGATTTTTTTATTTTTGGTGAATACTTTTCAATTCAGCTATAAGTCAATATTTTATGTGAAGTCACTACTGACAATTATATCTAATAATAAGGCATATGGCAAAGATAAATGTACCTAATTTCTAATGTGTTAGCCTAGAAAGCTATCCTTTGAAGTACATTTTAGAAGTATAGATTAAAAAGAGAAAAGCAAGAAAGGAATAAATTTTCCAAGTTGCAATTCATTGAAACTTCCCATCTCCGTCGACAAAATTTCCACAAAGAAAAACTTTTGGAAACATGACCATGATTTAAGTGTCTCTGTTTGTGAACGTTTGCTCATTATGCAGTTCAACGTTTTTGAATTTTTTAGAAACAATCACTACAAAGTTTGAGTTATCTGTGGGAAGCAAAGGACAGCAAAATCTCAGAAGCTGCAGCAATACAGAGGGTTAGCTTTGCTTCCCTGGAGCTCCTCCCCCATCTCCCTAAGGCAACCTGAGTTCCATTAAACTCTTAGCATGAACTAGTCCCAAGGAAGGGCAGGGCAAAGGATTAAGCTTCCTGACACCCAGGCAACCTGAATAAAAGCCTCATGGAATATCCAGCACTTACACTCAAGGGCAGAACTCAATACACACCCTACTCTGAAGCCTATAAATGCAAGGGCCTCCCTTCATTCTGCAAGGCGGCTGAGGGACCTCCTGTCTCAGCTTCTCTCACTGTGGGTGGTGGCTTGTGTCACTAAAGGGTATTTCAGCCGAAATGTGTGAGTATTGTTCTATCACACCTGATACTTAAAATCTATCCACAGATTTCCAAAGGCAACAATTGGGTTGTGTTTCTATATTTAGTCTTTTAATGAACCGATGAAAACAAATTTCAAATTTTAACCTTTTTTTTTTTTTTTTTTTTTTTTTTATTTACAGAGTTGTAGGACAGCTAAAAGATGCAGAGTAAGATTCACCCACATAGTTCCCTAAGGTTAGTAGTAAGCTTTAGTAAAGAAGTTAAATAGTTTGGATTGAGTGAAACCAAAACATGGCAGAGCCGGAGCTGGAGAGATGGCTCAGTGTTCAGGAGCATCTGCTGCTCTTTGTTTTGTAGAGGAATAGAATTCACTTTGGGCAGCTCATAAATTCCTGTCACATAAATTCCTGTCACTCTAGAGGAGGAACCGATGACCTTTTCTGGTCTCCATCCTCCAACCCCAGTACCACACACACATACACAGACAGACAGACACACACACACACACACACACACACACACACACACACTTACATGCACACAACATTGCAGGAGATTTGACATGCTGACACACATCAAATGACTACTGAAAAGGAAACATTTTATTTCACCATAGAATATTCATCCCTGGAGTATTTCTCAGGTTTAGCAACTAGTGAACACTCTGCAGTTATGCCATTTTAATCTAGAAATCTGTGAACAAGAAGGAAGACCTTGATAACATGCAAGCTAAGCTCAACAATCATTGTCAGAGCCAGGCCTGGTGGCATATGTGTGTAGGCCTAACACATGGGAGGTGGAGGCAGGAGGATCAGGAGTTCAAGGTCAGCCTCCTACATAGTGAGCTAGAGGCCAGCCCGGGGTTAACGAGACTCTGACTCAAAAACAACAACAAGCAAAATTATTGTCAAGTATGGAAGCCCTTAGCACCACTTTCCTCTTTCTGGGCGTGGCAAACGTGGGGGTTTTCCTAGCCGGAGAGTGGAAAGTGGAAGAGAGTTTCTTTTAGGCCCGAGAATTCACAGAGCAAAGTACAAACTTGCTTCTCTCCTCCTGATCCACACTCTTGGCTATTTCCGGATGCGTACGTCTCAGGGAGAATATAAGAAGGGTGAGGCTCTTTTATTTTTAATTTAACTTTAGTTTATGTACATTACGTGTTTTGCCTGCATGTATGTCTATGTGAGGGTGTTACAGGCAGTTGTGAACTTCCACGTGGGTGCCAGGAATTGAACCCAGGTTCTCTGGAAGAACAGCCGGTGATCTTAACTGCTGAGCCATCTCTCCACCCCAACCCCCCTCCCAGGGCAGACTCTACTGACACCAGCTGATTAAGCATAATTAAAACC
Organism: Phodopus roborovskii; assembly: GCF_943737965.1. Classification (NCBI taxonomy): domain Eukaryota; kingdom Metazoa; phylum Chordata; class Mammalia; order Rodentia; family Cricetidae; genus Phodopus; species Phodopus roborovskii. Next base: position 53,131 of record NW_026126639.1, on the reverse strand, counting down.
TCTGTTTTAGGGTACAGGCTCAGGATGTTCATCTCCACACTGCTACCCTGAGGACTTCTGCTAGAGTTTGGGGGATCTAATCTGAAGCTAAAACTGGGATTTCTGGTCTTGACTACTGAAAATAATCTGGGGACCAGCCAGCTTGCGTAACAGAATCGAAGAGACTTTGATAAGACTAGGAGGAGGGGGAATTCTGCTTCCTTTTCGTGTCCCTGTGATTTACCTGCCTTTCTACCCTGCCTCAAAATGTAGTAGATGATGGAAAAGAAAACTTGACTGTTTTCTGCTCCTGAGCGGAGGAGCTGCATCTCACCACACCATAACTTATCTCACATAGACAGAATGGCAAATGATCAAGAGTAAGTTATATATTAAAAGTGGAAAGTTGGTAGGGTAATTGTCTGCCATCCAGAATCTTGGATATAACCAGATATGATGTCACAAAACAGATGCAGATAAGAGGAACCAAAGTTCAAAATTACTTAGTAAGTTTGCCACCAACCTGCACTACATGAGGCCCTGTCCTAAAAGTAAATGGATATACAAAACTGGAAAATAAAATGTCCACAGTTTAGTAGAAAGTCTACAGTTCCTGGAAATTTGGGCAGGTCCCCAAGAATCACCATGTCCCTGGGAGAAATTTGGGCTCCCTATCCAGAGTCTTAGACTAAGAATGGACTCAAAAGTCATCTCAAGGACAATTTTGTTAGGGTTTAGAAAGAAAAAATCCCAGAGCAGGCAAACTGCAAATCTCAGCAGCTGCCTAGATGCTGAAGAGGGAGACGAGGAAGAAAAAAGGCCATGCTGACTGTGTCCACACTGACTGTGACAGGCTAGCACGGGCGCCGGTCACATGGCGGACAAGCACCCATGTGGTAGAGAAGCAGGCCCTAGAGGAAAAATGAAGCCCAAGGAGTCAGAGAAAGTGTGCTTAGAAAATGGAAGAAATGGAAAAGTTACACTTTTTGTTTTTGAGTAATTCAGAAAAGTGGGAAGCCTTACAAAGCCACGTAGCTGCAGCTCTGTAATCAGCTGTGCTAGGGGCGGCCCTGGGAGGGAGGAGCACATTATCTCATCAAAGGGATAATTATTCCTCCCATTCCTTTAATGTATCTTAAGGTGAAGCCACCTTCCTGGAGGGTGGTCCATTGCCCAAGTAATTGACAGGTCCACTTGGATTAGGTCTGTTAGGTCTCTGCTCAGGCCAGACAATTTTGTTCTCTTGGCCAGAAGGAAATAGATTTTTGCCTAGTGAGCCTTTGCTGCTATTGTGACATATATAGGTCAGATTCGGGGTTTAGTCAGTGGCTAGACAGGTCAGAGCAGAGAAGCCAAGGATCCAGAATCTGGGCAGAGCCACCAAGCTGGCACAGATGGTCAGGGCAGGTGCCAGCCATAGAATAAACTACCAGGAAAGCCATGAGAAGGTGTCTTTGGAAGATGGACTTATGGCTGCCAATGTGACCTGCTAGTTGGCTCAGGCCCAAAAAGTGGGGCTTTGTCCATTAAAAGAAAAAGAAAAAGAAATCTCATTTAATACAATAGTGTTTGATCATTGTCCAGACAGGTTAGATGATTAACCACCCGGGAATAGAGATTATTAAGCACTCTCATAACAGAAATATCTTAAAATTTGGTGCTTAGGGTGGAGCTGAATTAACAAATTAAAAAATAAACGGCTTGAAAATTTAGAAGAGAGTAAAGGATCCAAGTGAGTCATCGCAAATGAAGTATTTTGTGAAAGGCTCTACACAATGGAATAGGATTTTGAAATAAATAGGAGAGAAATTATTTTTTCTTGGTCTGACACCCATTAATTCATAGATAAAAACAATTTCTTTTAGATATGATGATGATGATGATTATTTGTCTTAAGCCTTGGGGTACTTCATAGAATGTTCTATCTAGAGGTTTTTTTAATGGATTCCAACTGCATTCCCATAGCATTTATGGAATTGAGCTAACAAGACCATTTACGGAATAGTCGTGAAGGCACAGGTGTAAGTTTTCTAGGCAGCTGTAGCCAACTAGTACACACTGGGTGACTTAGCTGAAAGAAATGTATCTTGTCACAGTTCCGGAAGCTGATGCCTAGGTGTCCGCGGCAATTGGTTTTGTCTGAGGACTATGTGGAAGGATGTGTTCCAGGTCTCCTCTCCAGATTCTGTGGGGTTTCTGTCAATCTTTGGTATCCCTCGTTTTGTAGATGTATCAGTATCACATCTGTCTTTATTTTACCTGGTCACGACCATCTCACTGTGGGTAAGCATGCTGGCTGGCCGTTCTAATCACAAGAATGACCTCATCGGAAATACAGATATCTTTAATCATTCTATTGGACAATAAGGGGTCACATGTTAAGAGACTGGCTATTAAAACCCCAGCCCAGGGCCTTGGCGAAACCGTGGGTCACGGCTGGCGTGGTGTGTGGCGGAGGGGCCAGCTTGGATCTGCTCTGCTCCTTGCTGCTAGTGAGCCTGGCCCAAGGCTGACTCCAGAAAAATGGGAAAGACATGCAAGAGATCCGAGAAGAGGTAGGAAATGTGGCAGAGACCATAAAGGAGAAAGAGAGAACTCGGTCCAGGCTGGGCTTTGAGCGAGGGCAGACTCCGTTTTACATCCGAATCCCAAACTACGGATTCAATGAAGGACGTAGTTTTAGGCATCAGTATCTGCCTCTGAGCCTCAGGAGACTGGAGTATCTCATTGGTTTAGGGCGAATTGATCCAGCGCAACCTATTGATTTAATGGGAGAGGTGTTACCATCCAACCACTTAAAAGGGATTATAGGGTCCAGTGAATATTGAGGTGTAGTTGGCTTCAGAAATAGCCATTGATGCGATTGAAAGAAATGGCTGTGTTGTTACTACAGCCTTCTGTGACCCAGGAAGCCTGGAAATCCTGTGCAAGCCCCTTCTCACCTGAAGCACTGGTGTCGTATTACACAGATGCAAAAGCCTGGGTTACCTGGCCGACCCTGCCAAATTTCCTAAAGCCTTGAGCTGACCATGAAGTATGGCTCCATTCTTCTTGAACTTTTTAGAATGCTCAGCGCTCAGAAGGATCCAAGACAGATTCTCGTTCGTCTTGCTCCTGATTGGGTGGTGGATATGGCAGTTAAGAAAATTCTAAAGCCTACAGATGAGAATCTCCTCAAGTATTACAGCTCCTGAACTCCCTTCAGTAAAGCAGACATGTTGAGAACTTCTTGAGGGCCTCAAGTCCTCGGATTGGTCCCCCCAACGTCATTGTGGTCAGATGTGAAGTGAAATCTCAGGCAGCAGAAACTGAGCCTTTCCAGGTGGGTGTATGCCTCAAAAAGCCCAATGGTAATGGTCTTTAAGAAGGTGAATTTAAGCACCTTCCCTCTGTTATTTTTTCTTTTCTTTCTTTCTCTTTCTTTCTTTCTTTCTTTCTTTCTTTCTTTCTTTCTTTTTTTTTTTTTTTTTTGAGGCAGGGTTTCTGTGTAGCCTTGGCTGTTCCGGAACTCACTCTGCAGACCAGGCTGGCCTTGAACTCACAGAGATTCCCTTGCCTCTGCCTCCCAAGTGCTGGCACTAAAGGTGTGTGCCACCACTGCTCAGCCTAATTTTAACTACTTTAAAACTTTTTTAAAAAACTTTTTTGTTTGTTTGTTTGTTTTTTCCGAGATAGCGTTTCTCCGTGTAGCTTTGGGGCCTGTCCTGTCACTCACTCCATAGACCAGGCTGGCCTCCAACTCTCAGAGAGATCCACCTGTCCATCTTTTCATGATCGTTTCTTTCCTGTTTTGTCAGAATGAAGGGCAAGTGTAGAGGACTGATCAGTAGGCCTGGGAGCAGGTGCTAAGGAGCTATGGCTTCTCTTTCTCAGTAGCCCCAGGGAAGCGCGCTGTGAGTCCCAGTTGGGATGGGGACGCTCAGAATGTGACTGGCAGCTGTTGAGTTGTCACAAAGGAGCATATCAGCAGATGACAAATTAATTTTCCCAGCATTCCTAAGTATAGATCGTGATCAAGCCGTTAGCATTTTTCTTGAAGAGTGTTCCAATTGATAAAAATTTATTTGTGTCAGACTTGAAGACATTTCAGTTTAAGGAAGCATATTGAGTAGATATATAAGCCATATAAAAAATGGAAATAGGGGTTTGTATTTTGTTTTAGGTGGTGGTTTTAAATCTGGCCTTGAATTCTGAGCTCTAGCTTTCCTGGTAAAATATTCAGAAGTTAATGAGCTTTCAAAAGCTTAATTTACTTTAAGTGGTTATAGTTTTTTTTTTTTGTTTGTTTGTTTGTATGAAAGATGGTCTCATGCATCCCATGCTATCCTTGAATTCCTAACACTTACTTCCCATGTGTTGAGATTACAGGCATGAGCCACCATGCCTGGCTGAACCATTAAGCATTGATCTTGAATAACTCATTAGAATTCTCCCACAGTTAAAGTGATTCCTAGCTGGTTATCTTAAGATAAAAACCCAAAACTCATTAAAAAAAAATCCCAGCCTAGGAACTTGACCAATATCTGTACATCTGGAGTAGTTTCCTTCAATATACCTTCCCAGGTCTCTTACTGGAATATTTGCACATTTTTATTTCCCTCCAGATCTTGAAGGTCAGACATTACACTTTAAGTATGTCCATTTCCTGGCAAAGTACCTGTCACTAGTAGGGTACCTCTCTCTCCCTTGAGCTGGTGACTATAATAGGCTTCAGATTTCTCTCTCGTCTTCTGACACTTTTTTTTAAAATCCTAGTTCATTCTTTCCAAAATACTCCATCCTCCTTTTATTTTTTTGAGCAAGTTCTCATGTATCTTGGGCTAGCCTCTGCCTTAGATAGGTTTTCTATTGCTGTTAAGAGACACCATGACCATGGCAACTCCTTACAGTTTCAGAGGCTCAGTCCATTATCATCACGGTGGGTGCTGGTGCTGAGAGTCCTACAGCTTGGCAGGCAGGCAACAGAAAGTGGTTTAAGATACTGGGTTTGGCTTGAGCATATATGAAACCTCAAAGCCAACATCCATGGTGACACACTTCCTCCAACAAGGCCACACATACTCCGACATAGCCACACCTCCAAATTGTGCACTCCCTTTGGAGATCATCTTCTTTCACACCATCGCAGCCCCTAAAGATTATATGGGGAAGAGAGTCCTGATCTTCCCACACCCACCTTCCAACAGTGGGTTGCGCATCAAGCCTGGCTCTAGTAGAACTAGGAGGTGGATGCTCTTCTGTGTGAGCCTCGAAGAAAAGACCCTAGAGGGCCACAGAGTTAATGAGTAGGCAAGGGAAGGTGGAGGCCTGAGGCTGATGGGCCTAGAATATCATGGAACACAGCCTAATGATGTGCATCTATTTCTTATAGTTGTTATGCACATGCATAATATATATAATACAAGTATAGATGTCTACTGACTAAAAATGCTATTGAGGAAGTGTGGGACATTATTTTTACTAGACATTTGTTTATGCTGTGGAATATTACTTTAACATTTGTTTCTGTTGCCTTTGTTAATAATGTAAGGATTTGTTACATTTGTTTATGCTTCATCTGCTTAATTATTTAAAGATGTGTTACTGTTTCCACCTTGCCTGCCTAAGGCACCTGATTGGTCTAATAAAAAGTAGGCCGAATAGGGATAGGTGGGGCTGATGGGCAGAGATGATGTAAATATGTTTCTGTTATTAGTTAATGAATAAAGCACTGTTGGCCAATAGGAAAGCAAGATAGGTGGGACTAGGAGACAAGGAGGATTGGGGGAGAAGTAGGAGGAGTTTTCAAGATGTAGGACCAACAGGGTAGAACTCTAGGCCCTCTCTCCGGTAAGATAAGACCACGTGGAAATACTTAGATTAATGGAAATGGGTTAATATTTAAGACAGAGCTAGCCGATAAGAAATGCTAGTAACAGGCCAACAAAAGTATATCTAATAGAGCGTCTCTGTGTGTTATTTGGGGCTGATGTGGCTGTGGGACCAGGCAGGAAAACTGCTCCTAACACAGAGAGAATAAATAGGAGAAGAAGGAGGCTTGAAGAGAAGAAGGAGAGAACAAGGGAGAGAGGGGTATGCTTGGGGTCAGAAGCCAGCCAGCTGCCCGCCAGCCAGACACAGGAAAAGCAGGAAAGTGGGCCGTACAGGAAAAGCAGGAAAGTGGGCCATACAGAAAGAAAAAAAGAAAGGGAGGAAGGAAGGAAGGAAGGAAGGAAAGAAGGAAGGAAGAAAGGTTACAAAGCTCCAAGGCAAATGTAGATAAAGAGAAACATTTCAATAAGAGCTAAGCTAAGGCTGAGAATTCACAACTAATAATGTCTTTGTACCATGATTTGGGAGCTGATTGGTGGCCCTAGAAGAAAAGCTGGTTACATGGAAGATTCCCCATCTTGCAATCTTTTGCTCCTCTTACTGTCATTTATGGATTTTCTCAACAAGAGTGACTGACATGTCAGCTATGATGATACGATGATTGCGAGAATCCAGAATAAACGGTGAGGAGAGTCTCTTCTCTCAGTTTATAAATACAGGGGAAATTTCAAATGCTCTGGTGCTCTCGGCAGAGACAGGTGGCTGCTTTATTGCCATGTCTCAATAATCACACCTTTTCCATCAGAAACTCACAATCGTAAAAACAATTGGACAGAAGGACTTGCCATTATATGCGAATTAAATATTCATCTTCACCAGTGCTAAAAGGTTGGGAATAGACTGGCTTGGTGTGAATGAACTGATGTGATGTGATCAAAACCTACTTACTCCAGTTCTCAACGCTTTAAATCTCAGCAGATTTATACAGCGTCTACTGGAGACGATTGTAAGACCTAGTGGCATGAGATTGCATTTATTTCTTGTGCGTGTGTTTTTTGTTCGGCTGGAGTTTAGCTAGTTCAGTTCCTAAGCAAAGAGTGTGCTCTTGGGTCTCTTGTATGGAATATTGCTTCCATATTGCTCTTGTATGGAATATTGGGCCACAGGGCTTTCCAAGCAACACGGATGACAAACCCTATGCAAAGACACAGGTCTCAGTTTTGCACATGTTAACTTATGTTGACATGTCCTTGGTCAAATAAGTCACATTGTCACGCCCAGCAGGGGAAGTAGATGCCTCCGCATAGACCCATGGAAGAGGGAGATTTGAAAGGAGAGATTTGATTTGTGTTACTGGACATTGGTGTCACGGTCACTAAGCCTGTAGTTATGGTTAACAGATCTGTTCTTACTGTGCCATTCTGGGTCTCTTCTCACACTATTCTTTTCCATCTTTTTTTTTTTTAAAGAAAAAAATTTTATTCTTTGACAAATATATGATGTGTCTTGATCATTTATACCTCCAGTTTTCCCTCACACTCCTCCTAGACAAACCCCCACACACCCCATTTTCATGTCTTTTTTTTTTTTAATTTTTTTGATAACCCACTAGACTGACTTACTATTGCCTTCTTGTCTTGATCTTGGGCAGGTAACCATGGCCGCAGTGGGCGAGCTCATGAGCGCGGCGGCGGCCAGGTCTCACGCAGAAGACGATTCACAGGTGGGACCCTCCCTCATCCTCTGTGTTGTTTGCATTCCCTGTCCCTCGGTGCTCCCTGGGTCTCGTGTCCGGCCAACGATGAGGCAGCGGGGTGCAGGGATGATGCTTGTTGATACTGATGTCCCACTTAGGGCTAGATGCTCACTTATTGCCAGCATTTTGACTGGTTGTGAGTCTCTGCATTGACTGCTGACCACTGTGGAGAGAAGCTTCTCTGGGCAAGGTAGAGGGTAGCATCAACCTATGTGCACAAATGTTTTCCGAAGGCAATTTGACAATCTGTCCATTTGGCAAAGCTACAGCAAGCTGCCTCATAGGGCCTATGGCCTCTCTAGCCGTGGGCTTTTGACTAGGCCTTTAGTACCGGACATGAATTCCCTGCCGCAGAGAAGGGCTCGAGTGCAATGCAAAGGCAGGTAATTACCCCGGCAGACTTAGTGCCGACATTGCACATTTGGCCCAAGCTGCTCAGCTAGTCAGGGCGTGCCGTCTGGGATTTACTGCTCAGGGATACCATTGATAACTCTTCTCCCCCAGAGAAAGCCGATCAACTGGGAGGAAGTTTCTGGTTACTTCCAGCTTGATTTCTCTGCGTCCAGCAATCAAAGTAAGCTGTATATTTAGTAATAGGGTCTTGCCATCTGGTTCTGGTGAGCAATCAAGTACAATAGCCTGTGTTGTTTGGGGGCCTGGTACTGAGATTTTATTTAATAACTATAGGGGCGGGGAATCCACCCATGCAGGGTATCTTAGCTAAAACTCCTTACTTCATTATTTTACTTTTAGTTAGCCTACAAAGTAGCAGGTTTCCTTACATCCTTAGAGTTGGTTAATTTATTCCAATCTCCTCCTCTTCCGGTTCCCCATCCCAGTCTCTGAAAAAGTGTTTAACTGACTGACACCTACCCTCGTAGCACAATGTGTTCTGTTATCCAACCCCTCATCCTGAATACCTCTTCCCCTCCCCCTCTCATGAGTCCTCTCTAGCTTTCTGACCTTTACAGATGCTCAAAATTAAACCCACCACTCTGAAAACTCAAAGCCAGGGTCACAAGTGAAGAGAGTGTCCAGCATTTGTCTTTCTGGGCCTGGGCTACTCCGTTTAGGGGTGTCATATTTTCCAGTCCCCCCCCCTTTTTTTCTTGCAAATTTCATCGTCCTTTGCAGCTGAATAAAATTCCCTTGTGTAAAAACATCACGTTTATGCCGTCCATTCATCAGCTGATGCACATCGAGGCTGATTGCATTTCCCAGCTATGGTAATTCTGCTGTGATCAGATGGGATACAAGGGACTATTTCAACTTTCCATATTTGCTAAGACTTGGTTTCGTGCCATCATATACGATCTGGCTTGGAGTCAGTTCCATGGACAGCACCAGCCTTTGGATGTGGCATCTGTAGAAGCCTGTTAAGTTCTCCTGATCTACGATGCCATTTAATTCAGATATCTATCTTTGTCAGGATGGCCTGTGTTAAAGTTACCCATTGCTATTGCCCTAGGGTTGACCTTTGACTTTACCTCTATTGCTACTTTTTAAATTAAATTAAATTTTATGTGTAGGGGTGTTTTGCCCACATGTATGTCTACCTGTCATGCCTGGTGCCAGTGGAGGTCAGATGAGGCCAGCCCTTATACCGTCTAAGCCATCTATCTCTCCAGCCCCAGACTTGTGTCTTGGGCAAATTAAGAACATTGATATTCAGAGTTATTGCTGATTCCTGCCATTTTGTTGGTTTTTCTGGAGTTTGAGTCTTTGTTCTTCCTTCTGGCTTAGTGTTAATTCTGGTACCGTTTATTCTTTCCTGTGACCTCATGGATGAGTCTGAGTTTCTTTTCAGTCTGAAGGATAATTTCAATTGTAGAGAGCAACTACAGGTGTCTGCTATTACCTCTCTGCCCTTGTCCTGCCTGGAAATTAGTAACACTGATTTTAATAACTGTTGGAGGAAAAACAGCCAAGGATAGTATGGAGTATACTTATATTTTAGTTACTAAGATTAGGGATGGGAGGGAAATAAGACGGATAAGGATAGGATTAAATATTAGCTCAACTTTAAAAATTAAAAAAAAAAAAAAAAGAAATTCTGATGTTCGTGACGTGTCAAGGAGGAGGAAATTGGGACACTGGTGGTATGCCCAGATTTTAGACACTGTAAAGCTTTAGAAGGTTAGAACAAAGAGAGGACGAGAGAGGAAGAATAAAACACACAGGGATAAACGGGGAGGATATGAAATGTGGCTCAAGAGTACAGCGAGGATGCCTTGTAGCGGAGGAACGTTAACACCATCCTAAACCCTCGCTGAGCACCACGCAAAGCGCCACGAGACACGTGCACAAGAGAGAAAGGAAATAAGAGAGGAAGACACACGTAAGGAATGAGTGCTGAGTCGAAAAGGTGGAGAGCTCAACTCATCCTTGTTCTGGCAGGTTCCATGAGGTGCTGTGGGGCAGAAGGAGGAGTGGGAGTTGCTGGTCTCTGTAGCCTCAAGGGACTGTGTGGGGCCAGGGATGATATGTGTTTTCCTGGTAGTTCCCTCAGATTTGCGTACTTGACCATGGCCTTTCTTGGTCCTGAGGGCTGGTGTACGTGAGAAGCAGTACTTCTCTTGCTTATGTCTCTTTTAAAGAACTATTTATTATCAAAAGTGTGTGTGTGTGTGTGTGTGTGTGTGTATGTGTGTGTGTGTGTGCGCGTGCGTGCGCGCACATGAACCACTGTGCTCATGGCAGTCAGAGGACTTGCAGGGATCACTTAGCTTCCTTCCACCGTGACCATGGGGGTTTGAACTTACGTCGTCAGGTACCTGTGCTCACTGCGCCATCCTGTTAGCCCGCCCTGCTGCTTTCTAGAGTGACCTATAGACCAGGCAGTGGGCGTGGTCTAGATTATTGATTGATGTGGAGGGCCAGCCCACTGTGGGTGGTGCCACCCTTGGGCAGGTGGTTCTAAATTGTGTAAAAATCAGGCTGAGCAAGCTGTGAGGAGCAAGGGAGCAAGCAGCATTTATCCATGTCCTCTGCTTCAGCTCCTGCCTCCAGGTTCCTGCCTTGAGCTCCTGCCCTGAATTCCCTTCATGATGGACTGTATCTGGACATATACGCCAAAAAACAAAACAAAACAAAACAACCCTCCCCGAGTGTGGTCATAACGTTTTGAAAGAGCAATAGGCAATAGAAAGCGGACTAGGACAGCCCGCACCAGACCCTCTGTGTCCTTACCCATTCATTTACAAGATCCTTAAAGAAGCCACTTCTAGAATTCCACCATCAGTGACCTGAATCTAGTTTATGCAACTGTATGATGTCTTCCTTTGCTAATTCATAGTTAATATGTATAAAGTACCTTCTATGTGTCACAGTGCTGGAATTCATTCATAACATTCATAGTCCATTGAGGAGCATTCGTCAAATAATATTCTTCTTTTTCTTTTCATGTTTTTCCTTCCCTTTTTGAGACAGGGTTTTACTATGTAGACCAGGGTGGCCTCAAACTTACTCTGCAGACTAGGCTGGCTGGAACTCGGGGATCTGCCTGCACCTGCCTCCTGCGTCTTGGGAAAAAAATAAAATGCATTCCGCCATTCTTCTTACACGTGTTCTTGTTTCCCATTGTGCCTCGACTGTCCATCTTTGTTGTCACTCCCTAAAGAGGTAAAGAAAATGAGTCTGGAGAGTGAGGCAGAAGACGGCAGGTTCAAGGCTTGCCTGGGCCACAAACTAATTTCAGGGCCAGGCTGGACAACTGAATGAAACCTGTCTCAAAATAAAAAAAAAAAAAAAAAGAAAAGGTAAAATACAACAAATAGCTCAGTGGTGGTGCATTTGGCCTTGCCACCTTATCATCTGTGGGTATCTTTGACCTTGCACCATTAGTTAAACAACGTTTATGAATGGCTGTAACTGGCAGAGTTTTATTGACTACCTTCTACCTTCCCTCAGGTGAGGCAACCAAAGAAATTGTGTTTCACTAACTGCTGTAGAACAATTCATTTGAATTCAAGGAACTTTTTTTTTTTTTTGTGTGTGTGTGTGTTTTGTTTTTGATTTTTTTTTCTAAACAATATTTCACTGTGTATCCATGGCTGTCCTGGAACTCACTCTGTAGCCCGGGCTGGCCTCAAACTGACAGACCTACTTGCCTCTGCCTCCTGGGCTCTGGAAATTAGGTGTGTGCCACCAAGCTAGGCTCCTCACAGCACACATTAAAAGGATTCTCACTTATCTTCATAACTGGAATTCTGGGGACAAGAACATCCGATATGCAAATGGAGGGCCTGCCATATTGGAAATGCAGGTGTGGGGCTGTGTGACTTTCCAGAGCCTGGGTTTCAGATGTCTGGTCTGCAGGCTGCACACCCCACATACAGAAAGGCTAATCTCCTGTCTCGTCCATCTTCATTTGCCTTCTGTGAATAAGTAATATTTAGGCATTTTAGAAATATCTCCAGCATGCCATAATCACTCTATGTTTCCTAGGCCCGGTAACCTTTCCCTCACATTCTCCTTACTCAGCCTTCAGGTCTATGAAGTGAATTATAACTATTATATTATATTAGGAATCTGCTCATTATTTCCCCAACTCTAACTGAATTAGCCATTTGTTATAGGCGGCTGACACAGTGGCTGTCGAATGCCAGCAGTTACCGAGAGGAAAAAAGATAGTGGGGCCAAAACTAAATTCACACACACACACATACATATTTATATTTAATATTACATGTCCTTGAAGTAAAGGAGACTCCTAATTGCGAAGCATTCATCAGAACTTTAGCCATCCATCAATCACCCTCGTGGAAAACGCTGGAAACAGCCTTTCTTTCATACACAAGGGACAGGCTATTGAGGCCATGGAGCAAAGGTTCTAGAAAACAAAAAGAGTAAATGTGTATTTCTGTTTGCATTCGCTATCTCCCCGATGAAGAGGAATCCATAGGTTTGCAGCGTATGGTCACAGCCCCTTTCAATGAAGGTTTAAAGGTGGCTTTTTTTCCATAGAGGAGCCGATGATTCCCAGGAAGTGATTTATTCTTCAGGGAGTTGTATATGCTTAATTAAGGTCGTTCTGGGTCAGCATCACATCAGGGGTGCATGAGAAAGTCACTGTCAAATCCACCCCACCTCAGTTAGGCAGAGGTAAATGTGAGCCTTTCAAATTCAAAGCTGTGTTCATTCAGAACTTCTCTATGGCAGGTTGATTTGTTAGAGGAAGTGGATTGGGATGTCCTGGGGGTTATAACATTTTAAAAAGTACTTCAAAGAAACTAGCATAGAAGTGTGTCATTCTCCAGTAAAGCCTTACATAATTAGGTGGGCCTGTGAGGAGCAGCACTGCTTTGGTAATTTTCGGCTGGCCTGCTCATTCATGCTCTTCTCCATAGAACGAACTGGCTTACAATGCGGCCGCTCTCCATTTAAAATTAACACTTACTCAACAGTAGACCTACCTCCCGAGTTCACGTGAGTTCTACAGAGTTTCTTCATGGTGGGCTGGAGGGCTTTATCCTACTATAATTTGAGTGTTGAGCTATGCCACTTCAAACCTTTTTTTCCCAGGAGGTTTCTGTAGTCTGAGAAATATCTTCATTAAGAAATCTTCTAGTATTTAGCTTATTTTAAAATGCCGTTCTTATGTGGCATCAAAAATATGCTGTTCCCTCAACCACTAGGTTTGACCATAGAAATTAATTCCAGAAGCTAACATGCACTACAAGAAAGGAGAGCGTCTTTTCTATAAAATACCCACAATTTTTCCATAGAGGAGCCAATGATTCCCAGGAAGTGATTTATTCTTCAGGGAGTTGTATATGCTTAATGGGTCAGCACCACATCAGGGGTAGTTCAATTGTAATGAACTCATTCAAGTTTCTGTTTCTTCCTTCCTTCGTTCCTTCCTACCTTCCTTCCTTCCCTCCCTCCTTCCTTCCTTCCTTTCTTTCTTTCTTTCTTTTTTTTTTTTGAGACAGAGTTTCTCTGTGTAACAGTCCTGGAACTCACTGAGATCCTCCTGCCTCTGCCTCCCAAATACTGAGATTAAAGGACTGAGCCACCACTCCTGGCTTTGTTCGTTTGTTTTGGCTCATTCAAATTTCTATTGGCAGTACTGCAGTGGTTAAGAGGCATGGATGCTCTTCCAGAGGACCTGTGTTTGATTTCCATCACCCACATGGTGGTTCACAACCATCTGTAACCCCAGTTTCAGGGGATCCATTGCCATCTTCTGGCCTTCATAAGTACCAGGCAAATACATGGTACCAGACATACATGCAAGCAAAACACTCACACACATATACAAATGAGCTAATATCATCATCATATCATCATCATCATAATCATCATCATATCATCATCATATCATCATCATCATCATCATCATATCATCATCATATCATCATCATCATATCATCATTATCATCATATCATCATCATCATCATCATATCATCATCATCATCTCATTGGCTTGGCATCTTTTGCTGTAGACAGATCTCTCTCTTATTCTACCAGTTTTGAAGTTTGGGTCAGAGAGAAGCAGAGGGTGAAGGGGAATGAACATTTAAAGACTATACTTTCCCCCCATATGTGTATTTTTCACACACATAGCCATGCATGTACAGTGACACTGAGGGGAACACACATCCATCTGGTGTGATTAAAACTGAAAACACCAGTGAGGTTATAGGACTGCATATGTGCCCTGTGGCTTTTCTTCTTCTCGAGGTTAATGAACTGGCAAGGCATCTTGCTGAGAAGTCAGGGAACGGGTTTTAAACTTTTATGAATTTCAGCCACGGGACAGGTGAGATGCCTCCGTAAGCAAAGGCTCTTCCCGTCAACACAGATGACCTGGGTTCAATTCCTGAACCAATTCCTACAAGTTGTCTTGGTGCACTCGCATGAGCATGCCCCCCTCCGTCCAGCACAGTAGATATTATTATAGAATAATATAATATAATAATAGAAATATTATTCTATAATAATATATTGTTATAGAAAAATAAAATTTAGCAATGTCCTCCTCGAGTCTTTGCCTAGCATGCCCAAAGTCCTGGATTCAGTTCCCAGAAAGGCCTAAAAGTACATTTGGTGAGGCATACATGTGATCCTAGCATGCAGAGGCAGGAAGATTAGGAGTTCAAGGTCATCCTGCACTACATAATGACTTTGAGGTTATCCCGGGGTACATAAAACCTTGCTCTTAAAAAAAAAATTAAAAACCCAAGAACATTAACAAAATCAGAATTATTTCACACGAGTTCCATATTTAAGTGCTTGTATGTTGATTTCATTTATTTTTCCATTTTTTTTCTGTGTCTGCATGTCTTGGGTATGTGAGCACCTCTCTCTCTCTCTCTCTCTCTCTCTTCCCCCCCTCTCTCTTTCTCTCTGTGTGTGTGTGTGTGCCTTCATGTGGATGCATGTGGAGGCATAAGGCTGATATTGGGAAACACCCTTGATCCTTTGTCCACCTTATTCATTGAGTCAGAACCTGTTAGTCAAATCCAGAGCACCCCCAAATCCACAAGATGCCTTCCCTGTTAACTGATCTCAACAACAACAACAACAAAAGACCAAAACCAAAAAACCTCCAAAGGTCATACTTGTAATCTTGTAGCTTCATTGGTTTCTATATTTTCATGGTACCAGATGGCTGTTTTTCTCTCCAATGTTGTTCTATGTGTACACGAATGTCTAGTCTCTATAGCCAGCTTGCCCTGGGCATTTCCTGCGTCTGCCTTCTGAGACTTGAGTTACAGGAGGACCCCCATGCCCGCCAGCTTTTAAAAGTGGTTCTGGGGACCCAAACCCCGAGTCTTTACTCTTGCGCTACGAGCACTTTAACCATTGAGCTATCTCTCTAGCCCCTATGCTTTTATTTTAATAACTTAATTGGCATGACAAGGTAGGTGAAGATTGCCAAAGCCAGTTTGGCCTATGCCCAATGCCTGTTGAGGGTGGCGAGAGGCACAGTAGTCGAGCAATAACTTGCCAGTCTTTGGGGCTTCTTCCAACTGCGGCTGCCACGGGGGCAGATTTCTGCCGCTGACTTTCACTGTGTTGAATGGGCACCCAGCAGCTCTCCTTGCAAAAGCAGAGCTCCTATAGAGTTCCCCAGGAGACACACAAAGGGAACAGCTGATGTATTTTCTCTACTTAGGAAGTGTTAATTAAAACTACATGTGGTTTGAAATGTTTGCTGTTCTTTCTCCTCTGAAACCCTTACAATTTGCTTTGCACCAAAGTCTGAAGCCTGGCTCTGTGTAAGTTACTGAGACAATAGCTTTAGCAAAGAACGTGGTTTCCCTTTAGCATAGGATGGTGTCCGGTGCAAAAAGGTCAGGGCTGAATGTAACAGGCCATTCGCTAGAAGTAGCATGTCTCTGGACATCACCAACTGGGTTATGTCATACCTCAAGCTTTTAAATTTTAAAGTTAAAATACGTACAAGCTGTACAGAACAAAAACATGTTGCCTAAATGGACTGTTGGGTTACCCTGCATCCCAATTCTGCCTGAATCGAAAGGCCCGCGTTCAATTTCCTGTCCTCCCTCAGAGACAACTGTGGGCATCTGTTACTTTAGATACTTTAGAGTTTTAACACTAGGCACACATTGTCAAGCTCTACAGTTAAACTTTTTTTTTCTGCTTTGAATTTTATAGAAAACGAGATCCTGTAGCATGAGTACTTTCGTGGTTGGCTCCTATATTCAACACATTTGCCAAAGTTGTCTAGATTTCTAACAAAATTGTGCTTTTTTTTCCTATTATAATATGATAATAAACACTGGTTTCTAATATTCCATTGTGAATGAGGCTTCAGCCCATTCGTGCGATTGACTGTTTATAGGCACCCGAGGGTGGCGGTTTGACAATAGAACAAATATCCAAGTAATACAAGCACTCTTCTTCTGGGCTGGAAGTATGGCTCTGCTGAGCATCTGCTTAGCACTTGCCAAGGTCCTGTGTTCAACCCCAGCACTGTAAACAAACAAACTGACAAACGAAATCAAAACCACATGCTAAGTGTCTCTTGGTATAGCTGTGTACAGAGTCATGTGCACCTATAACCTCAGTGTTCATCTCCATAGACACTAGGTATTACCGAACTGTTTTATCTATCTATCTATCTATCTATCTATCTATCTATCTATCTATCTATCTATCATCTATGTATGTATGTATTTATCTATCTATCATCTATGTATGTATTTATCTGTCTATCATCTATGTATGTATGTATCTATCTATCATCTATGTATATATGTATATATGTATGTATGTATCTATCATCTATGTATGTATGTATCTATCATCTATATCTATATATATATCATCTATATCTATATCTAATACAGAGTCTCTGCGTGTTATTTGGCGCTGGCGTGACCAGGGGACCTGACCGGCAGAGGAAAAATCTTACTCATAACAGAACTTCATCCTTCTCCATAATGTTTCTGTCATGTTTTGATATCAATGTTATGAAGTTCACTCAGAAATAATGAGAAATAGTCCCTGATCTGCTGTTCTCTAGAAAAGGCTGTTTAAACGTTTGGGGAATTTACCAGCAGAACCATCTGGGCACCTCGTTTTCTCTGTGGGAAGGAATTAAGTTGAGAGTACATTTTCCCTAATGGACCGTTTGGATTGTCTGCTCCTGCAGCAGCTTTCGTGACTTGTGTTTCTATCTGTATCACCTAAAACTTAAAAAATTTATTTAAAATTATATATATATATATATATATATATATATATATATATATATATATTCACTTTCTTCTTGTGATCATTAGGTCCTTGTGATCTAGCTAGAGGTCAGAAAGGGATGGTTCTTGGGCAAATCTTGCCCAAGCCTGTTCTTGGCAAGAATGGTTTTTAGATTTTGAAAGAGTTGTTAAAAACAAAACAACAGAAACATGAGAATATGCAACAGAGGACACAGTTTCTTCTAACTTTAATACTTTTTTTTTAGTTCAAGTTTCTTTGTAATTTAATTTCCTGTTCTTTTTGTAACTTCTGGAGAGAGCAATTCTTGTAAATATTCCGTGTGTCTCGGAAAAGGTCAGGTTTGCTATCTTGTTATTTGAAGTTTCTCTGTCCTTATTGACTTCCTGTCTTTTTATTCCAATGGTTAAAATCCTCTTCTATGGCACCTGTGAGTTGACTCGCTGTGTAGAGACACTTGCTGCCAAACCTGATGACCTGAGTTCAGGGATCCACACAGTGGAAGGACAGACCAGTCTCCTGAAGGCTTTCCCCTGACCTCCTCAGACATGCATGGTACACACACACACACACACACACACACACACACACATACACACACACACACACACTCTCTCTCTCACAAGCCAACATGCATGCATGCATGCACACATGTACACACAGAAGTACACACACACACGAACACACATGCATGCATGCACACACGTGCACACAGAGGTACACACACACACATGTTCACACACATACACACACAGGCACTTAAAAGCACACCAAAGAAAATGGTAAAAAGTTTGCTTGTTTTTTGAGACAGGATTTTACCATGTAGAGCAGACTGTTGTCAAACTCAAGAGGTCAGCCTGCCTCTGTCCCCCAAGTGCTGGAATTGCTGGAATCAAAAGCAGGCCCCAGCAAACCGGGCCCTCAAAGTTCTCTTTAAGTGTTAGATGAAGGCTGTGTGTGTAAGTGAGTAACAATTTTTTGATCTAATTTCTCTCACTTAGATTTACATTTGTCACAATTATTGAAACAATAAAAAAAAGTTGATTTCAGCTTTTTTTATCTTTTACACCATTCCAATTTATCATCACAATCCTTTTCTTTTTAAACATTTGGCTTTAAAACTGTTCATCATTTATTTGTTTCCCCCTCCAGAAACAAGGAAGCAGATTTCCCAAACAAAAGTAACAGTATCAGCTAACTCTTGTATGGAAAGGTGTGTGTGTGTGTGTGTGTGTGTGTGTGTGCATATTGGTGGTCTAGGTTTTCCTTTGTTTTCTTCTAAACAATGGCTTTCGAAATGAAAGAAACTAATTGAAGGTCTTGCCTCAGGTACTGGCTGGGTGCCAGAGTTCCGTGCACGCGGGTGTTCCCTTAAGGAGTGGCCCATTCATTTCCTAAGGAGTGGCCCGTGTGTGGTTTTGGTCTGGTCAATAGTGCACTCACCTGTGTGCAAGTTGCAGCAGAGCTGTGCTCCACAATGCTAGGATGGAAACTGAATGACGGTGGGAAGGGTGGCTGTCCTGTATAATACAGACATGTTAATCTGACCTCAGCCTTCCATCTGAGCTCATCCTACAGTCTCCGAATCCACAGCCATCATCCACGGTGGTACCTGAAGACTGAAGTATTCATTTTCTTTTCTCCCAGTAGGACCTCCCAATTTCCTGGCTTTCTGTCAGCAGCACTCAGGGGTGGGAAAAAGGCAGGTCTCTTCTGAGGTGGGAGGGTGGTATGCTTATCTCACAGAAGAAGTATCTATTACAGACTGGTCTGTTTCCTGCTCAGCCACCTCCAGGGTGTGAGGCCATGGAGAAATTGCTTTATCTGTCCCTGCTTTCATCTCTCTATCTGTAATCAGAAGATAATGGAGTTATACCTGTTCCCTGCACACTTCAGTGACACAAGTGTGCAGATAAACTAGGGTGGATTGGGATGTGACAACCAGGTCTCATGAGAACAGGGGCTAAGGATAAGATGTATCATGAATGTCTGATTTTAATAAAAATATCACAGTCCTCCAGCATACTTATAATTGTGGAATATTGAATGGATTTTCCCCTGCCTCCCTCCATGTTATTATTGCTTTAAATTTTTATAGCATTTATTTACTTATTTTTTTTATTGTGTGTACCTGCATATATGTGGGTTTGAACTTGCCATGGCGTGTGTGTCTGTGTGTTTGTGTGTACATGTGTGTATGTATCTTTCTATATATGTGTATGTGTGAGTGTGTGTGTACGTGTATATGTATATGTGTGTATCTGCGTATATGTGTGTGTGTGTGCATGTATCTTTGTGTATACATGTGCCTATGGATTTGTGTGTGTATATGTATATGTGTGCATATGGGTTTGTGTGTGTGTGTGTGTGTGTGTGTGTGTAGGCCAAAGGACAACTTTCAGGAGCTGCTTCTCTGCTTCCTCTGTATGGGTCCTGGGGATTGAACTCAAACTCCTTTACCTACTCACTGAGCTTTTCTTGCCCACCTTATTATAGCTATTTAAAATATTTTTATTTCTTGACAATCTTGTATGTTTATATAATGTCTCTTAATCATATCCCTTCCCAGCTCTTCCCTCCTACTGTCTGGTGAAGGCAGGATTTAAATGAGTTCACCAGATCCAAGACAGATGATAAATAGGTATTTATTAGGGAAGGACTTGCACAGATAAGAGTAAATAACCGCCATGGTCTTCCTGCTCCAGAAGATGCAGTCTCTGCCCTTCTGATGGTCTGTGAAACCCAAGAGCGCACAAACCAGCCCCTACACTCTACCTTATAATGGCTCACGCCTGCACCTGAAACCACGCACAAAAGGTGTGTCCACCACCACAAGATCTCTGGTGAGGCAGGATGCTACTACAGTCTGGACCCTTCAACAATGCCCCTCCCACTTTCCTGACCTCTTTCTGTTGCTTTTAACCCGCTGAGTCCCATGAGCCCTGTCTGCACACACGGACAAACTTTTAGCAACCACAACCCAGAGAAAAATGGCTCCCCCTCCTCCAACAGCTACCAATCACAATAGCCCCTCAGCCAGGGGTAGAGCCTCATGAGCTCCTCTCTACCCATGCCAAACTGTTGACTGTCTCAGTCTTCTGCAGGCCTTCGTGAGTGCGAGGCCATGCCATGTCCAGAAGATGTTTTACTCACTGCCTCTTCATCCTCTGTCTCCAACATTCTTCCCATCACCTCTTCTACAGTGTTTCCGAGCCTCGGGGTGGGGGTGGGGCATTGGTACGGACGTCTCATTTATTTAGACCTGCACAGTTAACAGTCCCTTACTCTCAGCAGTGTGACCCCTTAGCAACCTCTGCGTTGATTGCTGCCCACTGCAAAAAAAAAAAAAAAAAAAAAAAAAAAAAAAAAGAGGTTTCTCTGAGGAAGGTGGAGAGAAGCTCTAAGTGATACCTGCAAACACTAATGTTTAGAAGGCTAGCAGGACTCCATGTCTGTCTAACAAAGCAACAACATTAGACCCCCCTCTAAGGCCCGTGACCTCCCCAGCCACAGGCCTTTGACTAGGGTTACTGTCAGGTGTGGATTCTCTTCCATGGGGCAGACTTTAAATCCGGTAAAAAAGCAACTGGTCGCCTCCCAAACAGTCATGATACTGTTGCGCTTCCTGCTTCACAGATCCATACTGTAGCATGTGGGGTCCACCTCTGTGTAAATCCCTCCATGATCTCCCACCTCCAGCAAACAAATCGTCGGTGTTCGACCCTAGGAAGTAACTACAACGGCAGTGTTTGTTTCTGTGTTTCCGGGCTAATTCTCCTTTTCTCTCCCTCCCTCCCCTGTTCTTAAATGCCGTCTCCTGTAATCAGGCAGGCGTCAAACTCTGATTTTCCTGCCCTCGGTGCTGGGTTTTATGTTGTGCTGACTCTACCAGCTGCACTGAATCCCAGCCCGGGTCTTCCTCTTTGTCCCCTTTCTCTTCTCAGGATGAGTCCTTGAGGCCTCCGGGTTGTAGGCCTGCCTAGTCTTTCTAACCCCCACTAAGATCAACAAAGGACTAGATGAACATACTTATCGAGGTGTACATGACAGGCAAACCTAGCGCGTATCTTCCAGTGTTTTGAAGAAATTAAAACAGATCATTCTTTAGCCACTTATTCTAAGATGGGAATCGGGGACTGAAGCCTAATGGTGGAGTGGTGGCAAAGACAAGCAAAGAAAGCAGATAATGAATGGAAGGTCTCAAACCTCCACGGATAGGTACAGATATTAAAACGTAACTCCGGCGTTAAACATCTTGTGTGGTTTAAAGGAATGCGTGTGAACATATGCATACATGCATGCATGTGCGTTTGTGTGTGCACAGCTGTGATGCTTTAGGTGAGCAATGGCCCTATGGGCTCTGGTATTTGAACAACTGGTCCCCAAGTGTCAGCACCGCCTGGGGAGGTTTGGGAGGTTCAGCCTTGCTGGATGTAGAATGCCACTGGTGTTAGGAATAAAGTTTGTGCAGGACCTTGGCAGATTCCAGGGCAAATGAGGGACAAACATGCCAGGCAGACAGAGCTCAAGTGAGAAATTTTATTGGAAAGGGAAGGGAATGGAGAAAGGGAAGGGGGGGGGGGGGGGGGGGGGGGGAGAAGGGGAGAGAGAGAAGAGGGAGGCAGGAAAAGTCCTCCTTACAATGGGGAAGAGCAGAGGTGGGTGGGATTTTCTTTTTAAAGGGTCCTTTAACCTGCATGCAGACTACGGTTGCAACATAGCAGCCAAGGACGCCTGGGCTGACCAGGGTGCTGCCTGAGTGCATTGTGCCAGGAGACAGGGGCGGGCCAGCATAAGGCCTGAGTCCTTGCCCCTGGGGCAGGGTTAGAACACTTAGGCCATGCCCTACTTCCGGTTTGCTCTTGCTCCTCTGGGCTTATGGCTGGGAATGTAAGCTTAGCTTCCAGCTTCTGCTGACGTGACACCTCCCTCACCATGATGGACTCTTCCTTTCTGGGACCACAGCCCTAACAAACCTTCCTTCTATAAGCTGCCTTGGCTATAGTGTTTATCCCAGCGACAGGGATGCAACTAACATTCGTGTCGTTTCTCAGATGTTACCTTACTTTCTAACATCAAGGGGAAAAAGTGTGTGTGTGTGTGTGTGTGTGTGTGTGTGTGTGTGTGTGTAGGGCTTTGTGCAAGTCAGTGCAAACACCCACAGAGACCTGAGGCGTCAGAACCCCGCCTTAAGTTGGAGTTACACACAGGCAGTTGTGAGCTGCCTGATGTGGGTGCTAGGAATCACACTTGGGTCCATCTCAAGAGCAGCAATTATTCTTAACTTCCCAGTCATCTCCCACCTGCCACTTTGTCTCCCGAGACAAGGTTTCTCCCTGGCCTGAAATTTACAACTAGGCTAGGCATGCTGGGTATGGAGCCTGTCTGTACCTCCCCACACTGGGACATGCCATCATGCCCACAACTTTTATGTGGATTCTGGGGGTTGAACTTAAGACCTCATAATTGCAAAGCAGGCATTTAACCGGCCGAGCCATTTCCTCAGACCCTATTATTAACCATATTTATATTACAGTCACACGCAACTTTCACCATAGTAGACGTCTACTCCATTTGTACAGGAAAATACCAACGCTTTAAGTGGTCAAACAACGCCTTGAGGCCATGTTGCTAGCAAATAACTGAGATAGCTCCAAGTTGAAGCCACACTTATTTGATTCCAGTGGTGGGTTGAATCCTGGCATTATGCTGACCCGCCCCCTGTCAACCAGCAGGGTGTGCATACCTGTACTCAGTCAGATGCTTAGCCAGCTCAAGGGCCCTGCAGGGCATGGCTTCCTCATGCTTGCGTGGCTACATGAGGACCCTGTATGCATGCTTTCCCTTTTAAGCAAGCGTCGCCTGCGGTTGCCCAGTTGCTGGGGACACCAACTTCTCTACCCTGCCCCAAGAAACTCCATGTGGGTTTTCTTGATTTCTACGGTTCCTTCTTCACCGCAGACACCACCGTAAAACAATAGTTACTGATTAAATGTCTGCCAAAAGCAACTTAAGGGAAGGGGGATTGTCTCGATTTACAGTTCAGGAACAGGCTTGGCAGCAGGGGCACGGTGTGGCTGAGCACACTGAGACTGTAGTCAGGAAGCAGAGAGGAGACAGGAAGCAGGCCCGGCCAGGGTAAGGACCTCAAGCCTGGCCCCTACCAGCCCACTTCCTTTGGCGAGGTTCTACTTCCTGAACGCTCACCACTTTCCAAAACAGTGCCACCCCAGTAGTGTTCAAACACGCGAGCCCATGGGAACACGTGACATTCAGCCACAATAGTGCTTCTGTTGTCGCGTAGGATAATGAAGTAAATCATACAAATAAAAGCCAGATTTGGGGGGGTGGAGACATGGATGGGCAGTTAAAAGCACCTTCTGCTCTTTCAGAGACTCTGAGGTTGGGGTTCCCAGAATCCACATAAGGCACTTACAACTGCCTAGAACTCTGGCGTCAGGGGAGCTTTACACACACACACACACACACACACACACACACACACACACGCACGCACGCACGCGCACACACACACACTGTACATTATCTATGATGAATTCTCCCTGCCCTTCTCATCCTCCTTTTCATTTGAGACAGGGTCCCCTTACGCTCCCCTAGGTGGCCTAGAACTTGCTATGTAAACCAGGCTAGCCTTGAACTCACCTGCCTCTGCTGCCTGGGTGCTAGATTTAAAGGCGTTTATGATATCACACTTGGCCTTCCTTTTCAAAAATGATTCATTAACAACAAACAAACAAACAAAAAAAAAACCTTAGATTGATTTTGGTTTTACTGTGTATATGTGTGCCAGTTCATTCCTTCCGCCATGTGGGTCCTGGGGATTGAACTCAGGCTACCAGGCTTGGCAGCAATCACTTTTACACATTGAGCCATCTTACCTGTACCTACTTTTTTTTTTTTTTTTTTTTTTTTTTTTTATGTATACCTGACTGTGTGTGCATCTGCATAGAGGTGTCCAGATGCCCTTGGAGACTAAAAGTTCTCAGATCCTCTGGAGCTTGTATGTAGCATGAGTTCTAATTGGTCTTAAGAATAAAAATCTAGAGTTAGATATTCAGGAGTGAAAGCTGAAAGATCAGAGAAGCAGAGCAGCCAGCTACAAATTACTCTACAAAGTCCTCAGACTGAAAAGGGGCTGAGTGCTGTCTCCTCCTGCCTTGAATTCCTCTCTCTGCCCAACCATATCACTTCCGTTTTCTCCTCCCTAGTGCTGGGATTAAAGGTGTGTACCACCACTGCCCGGCCTCTGTGGTTAACTAGTGGCCAGCTCTGCACTCTGATCTTCAGGCAAGCTTTATTTGTTAGAGGTACAGACAAGATATCAACTTAGGAGCTGGAGTTCTAGGCAGTTGTGAGTTGTCATGTGGGTGCTGGGAATGGAACTTAGGTCCTCTGGATGAACAGCCATTGATTGCTCTTAAGCACTGAGCCATCTGTGTAGCCCCTGATTCCTTTCTTTAGTTTATTCCAGGTTAGTAGTGTGTGTGTGTGTGTGTGTGTGTGTGTGTGTGTGTCTGAGTCTCTATGTGTGTCTACTAATGTTTCTTCATGCCCCTGACTTTGTAATCTTTGACAAACAGACATGCTTGTTCTTCAAAAGTAATTGACATGATGAAATGTCAAAATAGATCATTGGCTCTTCCAGATGCTTTTTTTTTTTTTTTTTGGTGTTTCACCAAATTTAATGATGAATGCGTTTTGTTTAAAAAAGAAAAACAGAGAGTATGATTAATGCTATAATAATACATTGGGTACAAACCAATCTGAATGCCTTTTCTTTATCAGAAGGTGTCTTGATGTGTGGCGTCTTCTGTGTGCAGCACTTTTGAAACCACTTACTTGCATTGGAGCCTGTGACCTTGCTGAGTCCTGTGTCTCGGTTCGCGGCCCACTCCGTGTCTGCATGTGAGCTTTCTCTACTTCCTGTGCCAGAATTCTGGGATTTTCCCCCCTTCAATTCGCAGTAATCATCATGCATCAATTCTCATCTTCTCAATTTATATCTCTTTATTTTATTGCTTTTGTGTGTGTGTGTGTGTGTGTGTGTGTGTGTGTGTGTGTGTGTGTTTAGCTAGCCTTGAACTTGCCATGTCGCCAAGGACGACACTGAACATCTTGATCCTCATTGCCTGCACCTTCAGAGTGAGGGATTTATAAGTGTGTCCAACCACAGGCAGGCCTTGTGGCGCTGAGAACTGGACTTCAAGCATGCTAAGCAAGCACTCCACTGGCTGAGCTCATCCTGGGTCCCTGCTTACTACACAGACCTTGGCTTTTACTTCCTGCCAACAGGGACTTTAACTTAAGCAGTGTAGCTTCAGATTTCCATTCATTTCTCTGTCTTTCTCTCTCTGTGTGTCTGTGTTTCTGTTTGTCTCTGTCTCTCTCATATACACACACACTCTCTCTCTCTATATATATACACACATTCTCTCTCTCTCTCTCTCTCTCTATATATATATATATATATATATATATATATATATATATTCTAAGCCCTGTTTTGTTCATGGTAGGAATTCATCACTTTTATGTTTGCTCCTGTGATAGATAGAAAAAAAAATGAGCCTGGTATTGGTGGTGCATGCCTTTAATCCCAGTACTCGGGAGGCAGAGGCAGGTGGATCTCTGTGAGTTCGAGGCCAGCCTGGTCTAAAAGAGCTAGTTCCAGGACAGGCTCCAAAGCCACAGAGGTCTCAAAAAAAAAAAAAAAAAAAAAAAAAAAAAGAAAGAAAGAAAAGAAAAGAAAGAAATGAATTGAAAGTAATTTCCTAATAAAATCAAAAGCATGTGGTGAAAGTTTTCATAAGACTGACAAAGAGTACTAACAAGCAGAGTCCTACCAAGCTGTGTTCTGTGTTTCCCAGGGGTCCGCTCTCACCCTTCACCCTCTCTCTGCTTCTTTAAAGTCCTCAGCAACTGTCCTTTCAGGACTCAGCTGCCTGTCAACTGGAGGGTTAGCTAGGGCCACTGATGGCAGGGCTGTTCCTCACATCCATCCACTCACTGGATGCTTCCATACGGCACGCTTTCTAATTCAGAGACATTTTAGAGTTTTCAAGCTTCATACTGTGCCAAATTTAAAACCTCTGGTTTTATCTATTAATATCTTCCCTTACTCAGCCATACATTGGAGGGACAGTCTTTCACATAGCAAACTACCTATGCTAGATAGTTTATGTCAACTTGACACGAGCTAGAGTCTTCAGAGAGGAGGGAGCCTCAATTAAGAAAATGCTTGTACAAGATCGGGCTGTAGGCAAGCCTGTGTGGCATTGTCTTAATTGGTGATTAATGGGGAGGGCCCAGCCCATTGTGGGTGGTGACACCCCTGGGCTGGCGGTCCTGGGTTCGATAAGAAAGCAGGCTGAGCAGGGCATGGGGAGGAAGCCAGTCAGCCGCACCCTCCATGGCCTCGGCATCAGCTCCTGCCTCCGGGATCCTGCCCTGCTTGAGTTTTTATCTTGGCTTCTTTCAATGATAGCCTAAGAGGTGGAAGTGTGAGCCAAATGAACCCTTTCCTCCCCAACTTTCTTTGGTCACAGGGTTCACCACAGCAGTAGGGACCGGACCAGAACGTTGCCTGTTTCTTTTCAAAAATTGGCTTCCATTTTCACAGAACATACAAGAGTTTTAAATATTTATTTATATTTATACTTGTGTGTTTGCTATGTGTGGAAGCCAGAAGTAGCCATCAGTTCACCCCAGCTGAGTTACACACAGGCCAGCTGTGAACCACTCAGCAAGGACGCTGAGAACCAAGCTTGGGTCGTCTAGAAGAGCAGCCAGTGCTCTTAACCACTGAGCCATCTCTCCAGCCCCTACTGGAATTATTTAAAAGAGGAAGCAGTTAAAAACATGTTTTTAGGGACAGAGATGGCTCAGTGGTTAAGAGCACGGGCTGCTCTTCTAGAGGACTGGGGGTTCAATTCCCAGTACCCACATGGCAGCTCACAATTGTCCGTGTCCTCAATTCCAGTGGGACCTGACACCTCACACAGATGTACATGCAGGCAAACGCCAATTCACATAAAATAAAAATATCTTTTTAAGCAAGTGTGTGCCCTGTTTTCCCACACATGTAACAATGTCAGGGCTTCTTCTCAATGTGGTTTTCCTGAAATTAGAATAGTTGCAAATCATCTTCTGGAGAGTCACTTTTGTGAGGAGACTGGTGACGGTGATCAACTGAAAATGATCACCGTTACCTTGAATTGCAGACTGACCACCGGCTGAGGTGGCGATGGAGTAGTGTTTCTGAAAGCAGGGACCACAGGCTGCGAGGCTCCAGGGGCTCCCTTGGGAGCAACGAAAGATTTAGGGGATCAAGGATGAGGAGAAACGGCAACTATCCCTCTACCAAAAATACTTAGTGAACCTCTTGTCTCAGTTGCCATGGAAACCACCTCCACAAGGTTCTCTTCATTTTACATCACTCACTGAGAATTCATAATCTCGGGAGGAAGAACCTGGTTAGGTGAATGTCGGTCACACCCCTCAGACTGAAAAGAGGATTGGGGACACTTGTCCACCTCCCCCCTCCAGACAGTTGTGCTTTTACCATGAGCACACACGGGGAGGAAGTCAGACCAGGGGCCACTGTAACGATCTAGATTCGTGAATAAACCAGTGTCATGAATTGAACTGCTTCTTTTTAAAAACAGCATAGTGTAGTAGAATCTAGGGAGAATGTCACAGATGTATCCATCCATCCACCAACCCAAAATTGTCCACCCAGTTCTTGCTGTCATGAAAAGTAATCTAAATCATATGCTAACTATAAGAATTTATAATAAGATACACAACAAAGGTTATCTCTTTGCCTTCACATTAACAGTATACCTCTGCATCTATCTGTCTATGTGTTTATGTATCTATGTATCTATCTACCTACCTATCATCTATGTATTTATGTGTCTATCAATCATCTATGTATCTGTATCTATCTATGTATCTATCTGCCAATCATCCATCCATCTATCTATCTATCTATCTATCATCTATGTATCTACAATCATGTATCTATCAATCATCTATCTATTATCTATCTATCATCTATTTATCTACAATCATGTATCTATCAATCATCTATCTATCTATGTATCTACCTACCAATCATCTATCTAATTATCATTTATGTATCTACAATCATCTATCTATCAATCATCTGTCTATTATGTATCTATTTATCTATCTATCTATCTATCTATCTATATGATTTTGAGATGTAGAAGAGAGGGGAGAGGAGATTAGCACAAGAGAACCGTTTGGGGAACAAACTAGGAGATGACCACCATTTTGTCACCTGCAAGTGTGGGGCATTGTGTGAACTCCTCTAAAGTGCATTGCAAACCCTTTAGGGACTACCCTTTGTCTGCTCCCTGTGCACACCCCCATCCCAGCCTCCTGTCTATCAGGTAGAATTTCCTGCATACTGGATCAAACATTTAGAGAGGTGGAAAGGCCACATACTTTAATTATCTTTTGTTAAGCAATTCCCCTCCCTATCAAGTCCATTTTATGCATGCTGCTCATGGGTTTCAGTAGTCATAATGATTCTTTTGTCTTTCAGGAGGGAATGTCAAAATTAAGAGAACTGTAAAGCCATTCACCACATTATTTTTATAATTAGTGGGGGATGAGCTGAGGAGCAAGATCAAGCCTCCATATTTTCGCATCTTTGGACTTTTCTTTCTTTCTTTCTTTTTTTTTTTGGATGACAAGGCAGATCTGGCTGCTTAAGTGTCTCATCTGACAAGCTATTGTCAGGCAGATGTCTTCATTAAGTCTGTGTAGGAAGGCGAGAGCATCAAAGGGGGAAGAAGCCAGCGTTTTCCTTCTGGAACTCTGCATAGGAATCATATATTTTGTAGGATGATCTGTGAGTAGAGTAGCTTGTTCTGTTTTGTGTGTGGTGGTAATTGTCTGGGGGTTAGAAACACCTATGCCAAGCATCTGCTGGGTCCTGGCACGCTCATGCTGTCATCTTGGAATATGTAACATTTTGCTGTGCTTCAGAAAGCAATAACAATTGAGGTATTTAGGTTGTAATGCCTAGCAGAGGGGAGTTTGGGAATCATGTGAGATAATCAAAGATGGCAGGAACCTGGAAAAAAAAAAAAAACCAAAAACCAAAAACCAAACACCAAACCCATGCCATGGTAACAGCCTCTGCTGCATGTTTCCTGAGGAAGGTCTTTCTCATTGGCAGCAGCCATTGAATGTCAACCTTGTCCGGTTCAGGTGGATGAGATTAACTGAAAGTGAGTCCTTTGGACGTTTAATAGTCCTCCTTCTCCCAGCTGGAGGATGGAAATAGCCTCCGTCTCTCATGTCTAAGTTTGCTACTTTCATCTTTCTAAAAGCTTGTCAAGTGCCTCTTCTCAGGATTTATTCCTGGTCTTGATTCTTTGGTGCTTTTCAAGTTACCTCATATCCATGCACCGGTCATATTCTAATTTCTCTTTAGTAGCAAAGCACTTCAGTTCCAGAGGCAGACTCTTACCTCAGCAGGCCAGAAAGTAGAGCCCAGCTCAACTCCTGAAGCACCAGGAGTGACCAACTGAGCAGACCCTGGAGACCAAACCAGACAAACCAGAGAGCCAGCTGTCTGTCAATTCTTGGTCTGTTAACTGACTTAAATATTCTGATAACTGTGTTTGCTTGTTAGCTTGACTAGTTATTTATTTCACTCTCTCCTGTATATATTTTTTCACACTTTCTTTATAGACAAGGGTGACCTTGAACTCCTGATCCTCCTGCCTCCTGTCTACCTGTCAAGGTTTGTATCACCTGTGTGACAAGACCCTGACTTTATTTTTTTGGTGCTGGAGATCAAACCCAGAACCTCACAGATGCTAGGAGAAATATGTCCTACTACTGAGCTGTTAGTCACAGCCTTCCCTTTTAAAAAATAAAATTCAGCTTATTTTTATTACGTGTATGTATGTGTGTCTCTGTGTGGGTATTTGAATGGGAGTGTAGGTGACTGGGGAGGCACCAGATCCCTTGGAACTGGAGTTATGGGTGGTTGTGAGCTGCTCCAGGTGGATGCAGGGACTTGAACTTACGTCCTCTGCAAGAGCAGTATGCACATCTTCTTTCCAGTTGACAACACACTTCAGAGGATGAAATGTTGCCGTAATAATGCAGATGGTCAGCATAAGAGGAACAACTACAAAATGTATCAAGTAGCAACCTCCCCTGGTACCCTCTCTCAGCCAGCCAGTGCCCTCTCCCTCCCTGTGCTGGAGACAGAACCAGGAACTTACACATGCTGGCAAATGCTCTCAAATACACAAACACACACAGGAGCCAGTGAGAGGAACACTAGCATTTGGGACTCCCTGTCCCCTGACTGTGAATACCACGTGACCAGCAGCAGTCTTCCTCGGGTGTGAAGCCTGGGACTGTGTCTCACCCGAAGTCCCTGTAATGACTGTCATCGGTCTTAAACCCTGAGCCGGAATAAACCTCTCCATCTTCAGTTGATATGGTCTCTTATTTTGTCAGAGCTATAGGAAAAGTACTTAATAAGTAAGTATGCTATTGCAAAAATGGCTATATTTTAATCGTTTGATTTGCACTGTTTTCTCGGAAGGTTCCTATTACACGGGGAACTACATAGACTTTTAATTCATTACCCTGTTTCACTCACAAGTCTAGAATCTATTGGTGGTGGCGGCTGTACGGTGATTATGATACCTACCGTATGGGAGCTTTCCTACACCCTGCCTTCTCCCCTCCCTTCCCTTCTCTCCTCCTCTCTCCTCCTCATGTGCTTTCTATCTGAATATGAGTCCGTGCCTTATTCCTTTCAGTGTGTTTGCATTTAATACTTTTTTCTTCTTCTGAGCATATTCCCACATTTGGCCACATAATACCTCCCCAAGCTGGCTTCTGTGTTCCTTTGATCCCCATGTTGTTTTTGAACCACTTCCTGACTCTCTGTCTCAGTAACTTGTTCCAGATTCTACTCTTTCTAACTTCCTGCCCAAGAGTGTGGGGCACTACACTGAGAGGCATAAACTTGGATGGGCTCTCACGACTACTGGGTAGAGCACGTCTAGTAGTTCCCGGGGTGTGCACACACATTCATCCCTCCCCTGGTTTTCATCTCTCTTGCTCATTCATAATAAACACTAAAAGCCACGCAGTCAATATTTAACTATCATCCATTATCTTCAGAATGAAGGCATGGTGTCAAAAATACCTTGTTCATAAATTCCTTGGGTTACCTCTCTCCTCCTTTACACCCTCTGGTGCGCTTATGTTATCCTTTTGAAATGGAGTAAGGTTCATTTGTTTTAGTTCGTATTTCCTTTACAGGGATAAAATAAATTCATTGCTATTTTATGACTGTTAAAACATTGACATGGTTCAGAAGTCAACGTGATAAAAGTGACAGAAAACAACAGCGCTCCCAACTTTTCCCTCTCATTTCTACCTCAAAAGAGTTTTCAAAAGTTTAAAGTGAGCAGGCTCCCTTTTGTTGCAAACTCTGTAATTACTTCCTTCCCCAATCCCGGCGTGATCTGACCTGCCTAATTTCTAGTTTCCTCCCTGCAGGACCCCCTCCCTGCTCCCACTGTTCCAACCACACACATTTCCTTAGTCCTTTGAATAGTGATGCTTCTTGCTTTCTAAGACATCCTCACACTCTACCCCTAGCTGAGTCCATTGCCTTTGGCTGTAACAAAAACACTTGAGATTGGATACTGTGTAACAAGTGGAGCTGTCCATGCTGTGTGTGTGTGTGTGGTGTGGGGGGGGGCTGGGGGGCCGTGGGAGTGAGCATTTCATCCCACAGTGGATACAGAGTCTAAATAGTGAGATCATTTCATGAGCAAAACAATATCAACAACAAACACACCCAAAACAAAAAGGTGGAAAAAGGACTTGGTGGTAGAGAGCACTTAATGCTCTAACAGAGGACCAATGATGGGTTCTCAGTACAAACATCAGGAGGCCCCCCAGCCACCTGTATATCCAGCCAGCTCCAAGGATCCTGACGCCTTCTTCAGAGGCTCCGATAATACTGCATATACATGCACATACGCCCACACAGACACATTATCGTGGATTAATAAGGATCAGGAAAACAGATGGGCTGAATAGATGTTTATTCGGGGAGAAATAACTTACAACAGAGACAGATGAACTCCAGCAGGTTCCTATCCCAAGGATGCTTCTGGATACTCTTTTGTCCCTGTCCAGCAAGCAAGAGAGCTCCAGGCCCCTTCCCAGACCTAGTTCCCTCCCCACCAATGGGTGTGGTCAGTGCTACAGGTGTGGACAGAGTGAGTATCTCACTACAACACATTACTAAAAATAATAAACACTGATAAATAAGACCAGAGCTGGGCATGGTGGTTTCCTCATAGCTGCAACTATTTGGGAGTCTGATGTGGAATATTCCTTTACACTTGTGAATACATGTTGCTGTGGTTGGTTTAATATTTAATAAAGAGCTGACTGGCTAACAGCTGGAGAGGATATGCTTAGGTGAGAGAGCCAAACTGTGAACGCTGGAAAGAAGAAGGGCAGAGTCTGGAGTCATGAGCAGGGGGTAGGAGAAAAGCAAACTGGGCTTGCCATACTGAGAAAAGGTACCAGAAATATGAGTTCATTTAAATGTAAGAGTTAGCTAGTAACTAACCTGAATTATTGGCCAAGCATTTATAACTAATATTAAGCCTCTATGTGGTTATTTGGGAACTGGCAACCTGGAAAGTAAAGTCTGCCTACAGTCTGAGGCAGAAGCATGTCTTGGGAGTCTGAGCAGTACACTGGGAGCCGCCCCCATAGTAAATCAATCATCAGTTAATTCTTCTGTAAAGATGGAGACTTAGTTAGCTCTTGGTTTTAGAGGCTGGGAAGTTCAATACTGTGGTGCTAGTAATTGCAGAATATCTTCATGCTGTATTATAACATGGTGTTATAATATGCATCATATACAATACATATTGGCATAGTACATACATCACACGATGGAGTAAGGAGATGGAGAGAACTTGCTTTTAAGATAAAGCCACCCCTGGGTAATCCAATCATGAGGACTGCTTCTCTGACTTGACAATGGTCTCATCTCCAAATTTCATTCACGTACTAATTGACCTTAAGTTCTCAACCCTTGAAATCTGGGGGACACATTGAAGCCGTATCAATCGTCAGTCTGTAATAGTTGTTGCATTTCTCTCTCTCTTCCTACAATGTGGATAATAAGTCATATTCAGACCTTCAAATGGTACCATTTTCTCAGGGAAGGCTTTCCTGTCTCCCTCTTCCCACCCTTGTAGATACAAGCTCCCACTATTTTATCCTCATATTTCACTCAATGCTCCCATCACAGCTTCCACTGTAATGTGTTCATTATTAAAATCATTATTATCTGGCTCATCGAGGTACAGATTCTATGAGTAGCAAATATTTGCCAAATTAGTAAATGAACAATTAGAACAACTGTGATGTTTATAGTTTTGGGAAATAGCTTCTTTTGAAAACTTCTAAGTGTGTGTGTGTGTGTGTGTGTATGTATGCATGTGTGTGTGTTTGTCTATGGACGTATGCGTGTGTGTGTGTGTGTGTGTGTGTGTGTGTGTATGTGTGTGTGTGCATGCATACGTGGTGCCAGGTGTGGTGGTCAGAGGATAACTTACAAGAGTTGCTTCTCTTCTACCACACGAGTCCTGGGGGCTCAAACTCAGGTCCTTGTAGTTTTACCCACTGAGTCTTCTTGCCCATCCTAGATGAGTCTTTCTCTTTTTAATCTATAAATATATTAGTGTTTTTGATAAGTCATATTTATTTTATTTCCCTAACCCAGTTAATATACAAAGCCAATGTGGCCTTAGATAATTAATGATGAGAAGCTGATGCTATTAGCAAATTCTAGGGCATAATCTTTTAAACAGTAAAAACCTATCTGTTTTGGAACTATCTTTGTAGACTAGGCTGGTTTTGAACTCATGGATATCTGCCTCATTTGAATACTGGGGTTAAGGTGTGTACCACCACTACCTGGCAAAAAGGGAGACACAGAGGAAAGAGAACAGGAAAGCTACTGCACTTCTTCTTATACGTACAGGACACAGATGAAGAGTTTGATGGATGGAGAAAGCCATTGTTTGGCATAACAAATCCATATTTTGGTATTTGACTGCCATTCCGTTTTACTATTTTTTCCACGGTTTTCAATGTTTGTAAAGTTTCCCAAATCTTGCATTTGACTTCCTGTTCCTAGTAACACAAAGCCACGGGCTAGAGTGAGTTATATGAAAAGTGATTTAGAGGCTGGAGACATGGCTCCGTGGTTAAGAACAAGTACTGTTCTTCTAGGGCACCCTGAGTTTGGTTCCCAGCATCTTCTTTGGGTGACTCACAACTACCAGTAAATCCAGCTCCAGAGGGTCCGCCGCCTCTACTCTCTGAGGCTACCACACTCATGTATGTGTACACACCCACACATAGACACATTAGCACACATGATTATGATAACATAATCTGCGGTTTTAAAACTATGGTTTATTAGGCTCACAGGTGTAGAGTTCCAACACTGGGTGGCCGAATCTGGCGATGGCCTTGTAGCTGTGGCGGGCCTGGGTGGTGCAGGACATCCTAGGCTAGAGATGAACTATATATGTTCTGTAACTCTTCAGCCTTTATATTTATGCGGCCAACAGGACGGTGAAGGACCTTATCAAATTGTAGTCACCTGAGGCTTTATCTGCACCACCACAGTTGGATCAAATTTCCACAAATGGGGATTAAACATGGGACCTCAGAGGGAAAATCAAACCAAACTATGATCATAAAGAACAGATGATTGTAATTTCTATGCTTTGCATACAAACATAGTCTACATACTATATATTAAATATTAATACATATAAATCCACAACAAGGCAGCCACTCCATTTTACTTATGAAGATGTATCTGTTTATTTTTCTATATGTACATTAATGTGCATTATGTGGATGCTGGATCAGAACTTTCCTCCTTCTAATTATGCAGCAAGGGCTCTTAACCACCGGGCTATCTTTCCAGCCATTGTTTTTTCCATTTAAAAAAAGACCAAGCTGAGGACATGAAATGTACTTCTATACCCTGAGGTGCAATCCATGACAACACACACACATACACACACACACACACACACACACACACACACACACACACACACACAGAGAGAGACAGAGACAGAGAGAGAATAAAAAGTAGATTGGTTAAAGTTAAATGCAAAGCTTGATTGCTAGGCTAATAATGTGTCAAGGACATTTCCCAGCATAGCTTCCTCCAAATCCCAGGGAAAGGCCCCAGCAAAGTCTTTCCAAGGGCCATATGTTTGTAGAATTTGCAAGCCTGTGGTGATTCATCCTTTTTCTAGGATTTTACTGTGTGAAAGCTAACCTGGAACTT
The DNA here is from genome assembly GCF_943737965.1 of Phodopus roborovskii. Classification (NCBI taxonomy): domain Eukaryota; kingdom Metazoa; phylum Chordata; class Mammalia; order Rodentia; family Cricetidae; genus Phodopus; species Phodopus roborovskii. The sequence continues at coordinate 17,458 of NW_026126639.1, read as the reverse complement.
GCTGATAAAACTTTAGCTTGTAATTCTTAACTATCTGAGGCCATGTCAGTTTTGTATATTCACAGGGTTGGGAAAATAAACAAATGAATATGACTTGTAAAAAACGTTAACAATGAATCTGCCAAGATGATTACAGGCAGTAAATCATCTAGGGCTATGTGTTTATAAAACTTGCAAACCTGGTTTGGCAGTTCATGTTCAAAGTTGAGGCCAACCTGGTCTACATAGTGAGATCGTCTCAAAGTGAATAAATGATTAATAGAATTTGCAAGCGTTTTCTTGTGGCTGATTAAGACTCCGCTCTCTTACACATCTTCCAGTGCAGTTTGGTGATTGGTGATGTGCTTAGGGGATGTGGTAGCTCTCAGCTGCTTCTGGAAGTGACTGGGCATTTCTTTGGAAGTACAGCTTTAGGAAGTGTTCCAGGCCCCAGCACTGTGACCCAGAAATGTAGAGGCCAACCACCCTGCTGTAATCTCAATATGTTCCAACGTTCCCAGACAACAAGAGGAGATAAGGGTCTAGGGGAAGTATAGGAGCCTGAAGCTGGGTGCTGTTCTAGTTGCCAGCCATGCAAGACGATAAGCAGGGCATCCCTTTGTGGCTACCCTATCAAGATGGATGCTCTCTCCTGTCAGGAGAATGCAACAGTGTGAATGTACTGCTTTCTTCTGCTTTTGGATGAGAATTATGCCAGGTAAAAATGGTCTAATCCCAGTGTTTACACATCACACCTGTACGGACTGTCCCCATACAGTGGTGTGGACCTGGCATACAAGTTAACTTGGTCTTGACTCCTTTACTCATCACTCCTCTCTCTCTGCAACTGGATTCCCAGAGTTAGGCTCAGTGCTAGCTGTGGATAGATGTCTGCTTCTGCTTCCATCAGCTACTGGATGATGGCGGACCATACTGGGAGAAACCACAGAAACAGCTGACCTACCCAAATAGGACCACACAGACCCCAGTCATAAAACTGAGGAACCAGTGATTGGACTGAACAAACCAAGCCTTCTGAATGTGGGTGTCAGTTAGGAGGGACTGAGGCAATATGTGGACCTCTGCCAATGGAACCAGTATTTATACTGAGTGCACAAATGGACTCTGGGGAGCCCATTCCCCGTGGAGGGATGACTCTCAGCCTAGGTACAGTGTGTGTGTGGGGTGTCCCCAAATGATGTGACAGACACTGAGATCCCACAGGGAAGGCCTCACCCTCCTTGGGGGTGAATGGGGGTGGGGTGGGAGGGTTGGCGGGGGGGGCATAGGAAGATGGAAAGGAGAGGTAACTGGATAAGATTGTTTCTAAAAAAAAAATAAAATAAAATAAACAAAGTTAACTTGGTTCAACTGAAATAGCACTCAGAGTTGGACAAGGTGGTGAATATCTGTAATCTCGCCGCTGGGAGGCAGGAGGATTGCTTGAGCTGAGGAATTTGGAGCAAACCTAAGAAATATAGTGAGCATGTCTTGAAAAGAAAGAAAAGAGCAAAAAGTGGATGAGAAAGGATAATAGTCAAGCGGCTGTGGCTCACCTAGCATCCTCAGAGCCTAGATCCCCACCGCAGACACACACATGTTGAAGAGAAAGCTGAAAAAGCATAGGACTAAACGTGGCACTATAGGATTGGCAAGATGGCTTCCCAGGTAAAGCTGCGTCTTCAGCCCAATGAGGGGTTCAATCCCAGAACCCGTGGAAAGGAGGAAGGGAGACTTGACTACCAAAGGGCCAGGTAACATGCGCCCTCCCCAAAATCAGGTGTATTTCCACAATAAATAGAACTCAAAAGTAAAAAGCATTGCAACACAGAGAGAAAAGGCACCTGACAATCCCCACACCACTGTCTCCCCTGAATGCCGTGTAATTTGATTGCACGTCCGTCCATCTCAGTGCAGTATGACAACGAGTTAAGACGATACTGGGTTCTTAATTTTTGTATTTTTCTTTGAGTATAAAGCCAAAAATTTATTAGAGGGGATTTAAAGCAATTGCTGAAATGTCATGCAGTTTTCTGTATTATGTGATGTTTAATATACTTATTGGATTCTTTCTTTTTGTTTTGTTTTTTGAGACAGGGGTCTCGACTTTGTAGCCCTGACTGGTGGCCTGGAACTCACAGAAGTGTGTTTGTCTATGCTGGGATTAAAGCCACCAGGCCCTGGGGGTCTGGGGATTCTTAGATTGTATTTTATTGTAATTTATCTTTTCCAAACACATATTGCTCTTTGTGACTTTGCATTCCTTTTTTTCTAAACAGTGGTTCTCTCTCTCTCTCTCTCTCTCTCTCTCTCTCTGTGTGTGTGTGTGTGTGTAGTGGGGTCGTGGAGGAGGAAACCTCTACAAGCACCAAGTAGAGATCGGGTGGGGGTGGATGGGGTGGGAGAGTATATGGGACCTGGGACAGTGGGGGGGAGCAGCCTACACCAGATGCCCAGAAATAACTCAGTGAATTATTAAAAAAAAAAAAAGAGCACAAACCACAGAGCTCAATTTGAGAAGGCATGAGAACCATAGGCTCAAATCTCTAGTAAAAAAAAAAATCAAAAGAAATGAGGAAGAACAAAGACAAAATGGGAACTGAATGGAGGGCGTTCGTTAGGTGAGAGGCCCTCTCGGACTTACTTTGGGGGACAAAGGGTTCCCTCAGCCTATTGTGATACAGAAAGCCAAGGCTCTGGCCCTTTGGCTTGCAGGCCCTACTACACCACATGTCTACTGGGCAGAAATACTATTGTTCTCCCATAATTCCCAGGGTGCGGCTTTGCCACAGGAGGATCCCACTCAAGTGCCCCTCCCCATGGGGCCTTATTAATTTCTCCTCTGGTGGAGCAGGGAGCTGGAATTTCTAAGTGGCAGCTGTAGCGTGGGGGCTCTTTGAAATTCAACTCATCCACAGTTGTGAAATCCATACGGCAAGAGTTCACAGGAAAAGAAGCTGGAGAAAGGCCCAGACCCGAGTGCAGAGAACTACTTACACACTGGCGTGGGCAATGGCAGTGTGGCTGGGACTCCCGAAAACCCCACGAGGCTGCCGAATGAGACACGTAAAGGTCTGCTCACTCTTGTCTCCACCACCATTGTCTTTTTTACCTCACCTTTTCCTGAAAGGATCACGTGAGCCAGGTGTGGCGGCGCACGCCTTTAATCCCAGCAGTCAGGAAGCAGAGGCAGGCGGACCTCTCTGAGTTTTGAGGCCAGCCTGGTCTATACAGTGAGTTCAGCACAGCCACAGGCTACATAGCGAGTCTGTATCTCTAAAGAAAAAAAAAGATAAAGATAAACGAGACTATCGTATACTTCTTTAGAATTTTCAGCAGTGTTCGCTTACTGGAGTACGACGGGAAACCAGTGCTAAGCTCTAGGCATAGTGACACACAACTTCGAGTCCCAACACTCCAGGAGGTGGCCTATATAGTGAGAACCTGTTTTGAAAGGGCGGGGAGAAGGTAGGTTTCTTTCCAGGATTTATTTTATTTTATATGTGAATGTTTTGCCTGCATGTATGTATGTGTATCCATCGAATGTGTGCCTGGTGCCCACTGTGGTGGTTTTGAAAGAAAACGGCTTTAGAAGGAGAGGCACTGTTGGGAGGTGTGGCCTTGCTGGAGGAAGTGTGCCACTGTGGGGGTGGGTTTTGAGGTTTCACTTTCTGTTTGCCTTCTGATAAAAATGTAACTGGCACCGTGTCTGCCTGCATGCCACCAGTGCTCCCTGCCATGATAATAATGGGCTGACCCTCCCTGAACTATGAGTTGCCATCTTAGTTAAATGTTTTCCTTTATAAGAGTTGCCATAGTCATGGTATCTCTTCTCAAAAATTAAATCCTAAGTAAACTGTGGTTTACACACACACACACACACACACACACACACACACACACACACACACACACATACCTGTAGCTGACCATGTCCACAGGTGCAGATGGGACCAGATAAGGATTAGGTTTGGGGCTCAGACCTCTCCCTAGCTTCCTGCTCGGGTCATGGAGAGCACCTCGGTGTCAGGTCAGCCAGCATCCTTGGATCGAGAACCTGCAGCGGTCATCTGTTTCCTGTGTAAGTGACTTCTCCCCGAATAAATTTCACTTCACTGGTACTGTGTGGTGAATCTTGATTCTCATGTCTACACTGAACACCACCAGAGGACAGAAGGAAGGTAAGTTCCTGGGACTTGGGTACCCGATGGTGGTGGGCCGCGTGTGGATCCTGCAAAGGAGCCAACGGTCAGCCTCATGGCACTCATTTTCAAGATGGCTAACTCTGAACTGCATCTAAGGTGAGCTTATATTTTAGCACAGTCCCAAAGTTTCCATTTGACAAGTTCCTTCCCAGGAGAGCTACAATAATATGACCTAGCCTGCCAAGTATGACCCGTGCTTGTTTTGAATGTGTTTTGTGTGTTGTAGGAGAAGGGACCATACTAACACTTCAGATCACAATAACCCTGGCTTACATCTCAGCTACTTTAGTTCATGTCCATCTCACAACCTGGGCAGAAAGACTTCCCCACACACCCAGTCTTCATTTGTGCTGATCACGCTGGGAATTCTAGTTTTTAGAAAAAAAAAAAAAAAGGGGGTTTTGGAAGGAAGTGTAAAGGGAAGGTTTCAAAGATATTGTCTCGAGGCCTGTGAATTCTTTTCGATTTCCTTCTTAGGCAATGAGATACTTGTTGATTTCCTGGTGGGGCCCTTCTTGCCTGCACTAGAAATGGAAATGCATGTGGTCAACTCAGGAAATTTTTTTCTCTTCTTAATTATTTTCTTCTGGGACCAGAAAGCATGAAAGTGAAGTATTTGCTGACCGCTGCTAGGATTCTGTTTCATAGTTTAGTTGAAAATTTACCTGTATACTTACTCATAACCCTTTATAAGGAAGGGGAGTGTGCTCTGAACCCTGAAACTAAATCCCGGCACACCTGGCCTGGATGATACGGCAGCTCCTGCTCTTCACTCTCCCATGACCTTTCTTTCTGGGTGGGAGTGTAGCACGTGTAGAGTTTCTTTATGTTGTTTTGGTAAATACTTGGGGGGAACAGCTAAGAGGAAAGATTCTGTGAGCTCGTCATTGCAGAAGACGTAGTCTCTCCAGTTGAGGACTCCCACATCACGGAGCAGAGAGCATCCCAGCAGGGAGTGACCAGGTCAGGATGTGACTGACAAAGACATGCCCCGCGCCCCCCAGGGACCCGATTTACCCACAGGCCCATCTCCACTCCCACCAATCCCTGTGAATACATTAGTGATAAATCATTGGTGCGGCTGCTCATGTGATTTTTAAAAATATAAATGTGTTTTACATGTATTTGAGTGCTTTATCTCTGTGTGTATGAGCGAGTGTGAGTGTGTGTGTGAGCATGTGTGTGTGAGCGTGTGGATGAGTGTATGTGAGAGTGTGTGCGCGGCGTGTGTGCGCGTGCCCGTGTGTGGAGGCAGAGAACAACTGTGGGAGGTGCTTCTCACCTTCCGTCACGTGTGTTCTGTGGTTCACACCCAGATTATCAGGCTTTGGGGCAGTGCTTTGACTCCTGAGGCATTTCAGAAACCCTATGTTTTCCAAGCAGGGTCTCGATAAAAGCCCAGATGGCATAGAGCTCACTACAGAGAGGACAGCGAGCTGGCCCTGAGCTTATATTGATGTTGTCTCTGTTATGATAAAGTGCGAGGGGAGCCTGGATGGATCCCATGGCAGCCGGGGAGTGACCGAGGTGGGGGACCAAACACTCAGGCAGGCAGAGCTTAGGTGAAAAGTTTCATTAGAAAAGGAAGCGGGAGGGAAGGAAAGAGAAAAGAGGTAAGGACACACACACACACACACACACACACACACACAGAGAGAGAGAGAGAGAGAGAGAGAGAGAGAGAGAGAGAGAGAGAGAGAGAGAGAGAGAGCGCCAGGCAACATGGCTGCAGAGCAGGAGAGATACTGAAGCTAAGTGTGCTGCCTAGGATGTCCAACAAAGCTGTAACAGAACCTGCTCCAGGTAGGTTTACCTCTTGATTTAAATTGTCGTGTGAGGATCCACAATTAGTGTGTGAAGTTTCTGGTAAATCTAACGTGGTTCATGGTTCCTCTCAAGGTCGATATAATCTCATGACTACGATGTCTCAATGTGGCAACATCTGTTTTTGTTTGTTTGTTTTGTTGTTGTTGTTGTTTGGTAGGGTCTCACTCTCTCCTAGCCTGGAACATAGACCAGGCTGACTCACAGAGATCTCCCTGCCTCTGCTTTCTGAGTGTGGGGGTTGAAGGTGACCGGTACCCCCATCCCCGTGTTGGCCTGTGACTAACTGCTTAAGACCTAAACAAGAATGGGGCTGTCAGCGCTCTGCCACGGATGGGCGGGGGTTTCCAAGGCTCCGCCCCTCCCTGAGGACCTGTAGGTAGCTAATGGCGGCTGGGGGAGGAAGTCGTTTCACTTCAGCCGGGTGCAGCCACTCTGAGTGCCCACACTCCTGGTCAGCAGCTCCAAGGAAACCTACTGTGCCACACAGGAAGACATAAGTAGAGTGAAATAAAATGCCATGAGAGGGCGGGGGCGGGAGTTGGAAACGAAGGGTTGGCAGGAGCAGAAGCAGACTAGAAGGTGTTAGCCATGGAATGTGACCAAGCCGCCGTGCAACCATGAAAATGCTCGGTGAACTCCATTATTAGGTATAATTAATATACTCTATTGGACACGATATTTTTTTTTAAAATGTAATTCGGTTGCTTCCTGTTTAAGTACTCCCAGCAGAGTTTTTTTAGCCTTGAGGAGAGACCTAGCCCTTAACTCGGTGCCCACATCTTTACATGGCAGTCCTTGCCTCCTCCAGCCAGCCGTTTCTGCCCTCCAGGCACTGTGGCCTTTGTGCAGCTCTACAGCGCCTGTTTCTCGTCCTACTCTCTACTCCATTTTATTTGCAGAGGCAGGAGATTACTATCGTCAGATCACAGGTCAAAAGTACCGCTTCATGCAACGCATCGGGTGGAAACTCCTGTCCCGTGCTTTCCTGTGACTCTCTTTTCATCTTCAAAGCTATGGTGCCAAGGGTTTATCAAAACCCAAGTGCACAGCCTGTGGGATGGCTCCGTGATTAAACACGCTTGCTGCCAAGCTTGTTGACCAGAGTTAGACACCCAGAATTGATTTCCTGCAAGTTGTTCTTTGACTTGCACGTTAAAGCGTCTGACACGTTCCCATCACCAATAAAATAGATGAAAAACAGAAAAAACTAAATTGCTCAATTAGTTATTGGACAGCCAGGTCTCTTTGTCTAGAATAGAGCTTTGCAAGGCTCAGGTCACATGTAGGTGGCATTTTGCCTCCTTGGTACCTAATGATCATGGGATATTTTACACGTGATGGAATGCATAGCGTAAAAGCATGTCCATCTCTCCATCATGTCCTAGATCATATCTTGAGTCAGGTCAACTCTGTCCTCTTATTACAGCCCAAGCGTGTGTCACACCAGCAGCAAACAATGATGGAATGGAAAAATAATGCTGACGTCTGCAGCTCATTCAAGTCGTTTTCCAATAAATTCGCTTTTCTCAAGTTTCTTATTTTATATCTTCTAGAATTTGAACCTGGGAGCTCAAGCCTGCCAGACCAACATGCTTCAGTGGAGATCTAGCTGTTTCCTTCTACCCTGCCCTTAAACCCTGGTGCCCCTTTTTATTTTAATTTTTATTTTCAAACAGTCTCCCACCAAATTGCCCTGGCTACAACTTTAAATTTACCAGTGGCCAAGCAAATCTTGAACTCAAATTCCTCCTTCCTCAGGTTCCTGATGTGAGACTACAAAATATGTGCCAATACTATACCAGTCTTCCTGAAATGATAAGTCATAGCCAAAGTTACTAAATTTAATACAGTCTTCTACAAGATCTCATTAGTGAGCAAACTATTATATCCATGCCTTAGAATCTTGGGAGTGTTGCAAGAAGCCTGTCTCATTGCTTCATGGTAACCACGGTAACATGGTTGAAGGAAGCAACTATTAACTACCAGAAGGCCCCCAATGGGAGAGTAAACATGTATTGGTTTCCAGCCTACTTTGCCCAATCTCAGAAACTCCAGCACTTGTGGGGTGGCTGTAGAATCAAGCTCGTGTGTCTCTCTACTGTGTTTAGTTACTGTTCTATTATGCTAAAACACCACAACCAAGATAACTTAAGCCGAAAGGCATTTCTTTGGGGTTTTGCTTACAGTTTCAGGGGCTTAGTTCATGACCATCACAGCATGGAGTGTGGTAGCAGGCACAGCTCAGAGCAGAAGCTGACAGCCCACATCTGATCTGAAGTAGCAGAGAGAGAGAGACAGAGAGAGACAGACAGAGAGAGAGAGAGAGAGAGAGAGAGAGAGAGAGAGAGAGAGAGAGAGAGAGGAGAGATCTGAAACCTCAAAGCCCACCCTCAGCGATGCATCTTCAACAATGACACACCTCCTAACCCTTCCCAAAGAGTTCCACTAATTGGGGACCGAACATTCCAAACTTATGAGACAATGGGGACCATTCTCGTCTCATCCTCTTACCTCTCCCTTTCTGTCCACCCCCAATCCCCCCCATCTTAGGCTTAGACTCTTGCAGATAGACCCTTTCATTGGCTCAGCAAATTCCCGCCTGTTCTATGTCTCCTTCCCTCACTTACTTTCTAGCTGTTGACAACTTCCTAAAACATACATAGAGTCATTAACTTTCCTTCCGTAAAGAGCTTCTGTGACTGATTCTTGGTGGTTATATATAAGATTTTAAAGTGAAAACATAACAACTGGGTCCTGCTTGCAAGGAAGAACCACAAAGAGAGAGAAAATTGAAAGCATGTAAGAAAGGATGGGAGGAGAAAGGTGGGTAATAAAGGCAGAACCTTTGACTTCTTTTCACAGGCTTTGATTTTCCGTTTGCCTTAACAAAGTGCTTGGTAATGGCAAAAGGACAAGGATTAGTTTAGCCATATTTCTGGATGCTTGCTTGCTTGTTTGCTTCCTTCATTCCTTCCTTTCCTTCCTTCCTTCCTTCCTTCTTCTTCTTCCTTCCTTTCCTTCGCTTCCTTTCTTTCGAGTAGGGTGTCTGTGTAGCCCTGACTGTCCTGGAACTCACACTTTAGACCAGGCTGGCCTCAAACTCTCTGATTCACCTGCCTCTGCCTCCCGAGTGCTGGGATTAAAGGTGCGTGCCCCAATGCCTGGCCCTTGATGCACTGGCACAGGGCAGGAGAGATCATGTGTAGAGACAGACCTAGTGCCCTAGCTTGAGGCTCTTCCCCTTCTCATAAAACCAATAAAGCAATCAAAAGGCAAAGTTTTGGAAACATGAAGTTTTGTGGGAAACGTTCAAACCATAGCATTGAAATTTCATAGGATAGCACTTTGGAATCTGTGGGATTGTATGATAGACACAGTGGGTCATCTCCTACAGGCCACTCTCTTCAGGAGGCTCTCCATATTTGTTTAGCATCTGACTGAACTATGCATCCAATGCTGGCCCACACAATCTCTTCACTTCAGACGTCTTACATCCAGCACAACAAGCCCATACTCTTGTTCTCCCACTGGCTGGAAAGGCCATTCCATACTGGATGACTGAATTGAATGAAGATTCTGCACCTGCCTACATAGTCAGTGCATTGGACACGTGGTATTGTCAATATACATGTTGATACAAGATAATATTTCACTGTGGAGAAATAGTGCCTTCCTTATACCATGACTGGCTGATAGATATTTCTAGGTGTCAGATGATTTTATCAGCTTGTCTAAGAAAATAAAACTCAACTTAGAAGATTCAACACTAGAAATTTGTTTGTCACTACCTCTTCTCCATTACAAAATACACCTACATATTTCAGATATGATCTTACTTCTGGTTAAGATAGTGTGATATCATAATTTGTAATAATTGTTATAAATATAGTCTGTCCCACTGCTTTCTGGCACACAGATCCTAAAAACCTAGAGTCTCTAAAGTGGCCAGAATCTTTTCACACATATGACAAAGAGATGACTGATGGTTTGGGGATTGCCTGGGTAACCTCATGATGGTTTCCATGGGAACAAGTTAGTGATTAAAGGGCTGGAACTTTCCAGCGACCCCTGAACCCCTACCAAATGAGGGAGAGAAGACAGGCTGGGGGTGTTGAATTAGTCACTAGTGATTAACGATTTAATCAACTGTGCCTATATATTGAGGGCAGTCACAGAGTGCCCCAGAGTAGGGTGGTGCTTCTGTTTGGTAGGCTCTACAGCATAACAGTGTGCACTCTAGGGTCTCAGAGCTTTTTCTCAGAGGTAGCATCCCTGGATCTGGCTGGCAGCTCTCTGTCCTTTGCCCTTCATCAATCTGGTCCATCTTTCATGTTCTCCTGTCCCTGAGTTGTGCCTTTTTATAGTAAGGAAGGAGCTAGTGTGTAAAACCCTTCCCTCTGCTCTGAGCTTCTCTAGCAAAGGGCCAAGCCAAGATAGAACCCCTGATTCACAGCCGGTTGGCTGAAGCACAGGCAATAACCTCGATGTCTGGTAGACACATGCAGTGGTGAGGTCATATGAGAGCTGATGCTATCTCCAGGTGGATAGTGTCAGAGGTGAGTTAAATTGTGTGACACCAGTAGGTGTCTGCAGAAGGTGGATTATTGCTTGGTATGGGAAAAATTCACATATCTGATGCCAGAAGTGGAGAGTGGAGAGGTTTTTTTTTTTTTTTCCTACAGAAAAGACCTTTCAACAAGGCGTTAATATCCATCTCTTGATCTTCAGACTAGACTTAGGATCACTAAGCCTGGAGACAATGGGAGTCACTCCCTGAAGAACGTCTAAAGGGGAAATGTGGTAGAGGTGGTGTCAAGCCTTAAATTAAAGGATCAGACCCAAGATTGTTCTCCTTATTTGGAATGGGGAAAGTATAAGTTTCTCAGAACCCAAATTCCAGCTCAATATCTACTTGGAAGACCTGTTCTTCTTAGGGCAGTAGATATTCAGTCAATTATAGGCAAGTTCAGTCCTCCAGACTCAATGATCAGACTCAAGTTTATTCAGGTCAAACGCAGGTCCTTGCTTTCCTTCAGAATACAGATTCAGGCCTGGCTGATTTCACATTTTATTTCATTATATAAGGCATCTGTGTATTCCACTAATTTCCATAGTGAGACTCTGTCTAACAATCACATTGTACTAATACAAAAGTTTCTAGTACTAATGGCAGCGTAGATGGTCTGAGGTATTTACGTCTCCATTGATGGTCTCCTGTGATCCGTTCATACTGACCGTCTTCCGGGTTTGAAAGCCATACACTGTACCTGGTATTTCAGTTTGTCTTAGGTTACAGCGGTCTCTCAAGTGGGTTTGTTTGCCTTAGTCTTCCTCTGTTCTTAGCATCACAACAACCCTTTCTCTTCTTGCTCTCCTGCCAAGTGCATGGAGATGTTACCAGTTGTACCTTCTAAAATAAAGGTCCTGGAGGAGAGGCTGCCAAGATCTCAGCTCTGGCCTGAAGCTGCAGTTCTCTGTTTCCTGCCACAAAAAAATGAAGGCAAAGTGTCAGAAGAGGCCCTGGGAGCTCCTACAGTGTCTTCTACTGTGTGATTTCCCTCCCGAAAACTCAGAAGGGAAAAGTAGCTTGCATTTAGTTAAATAAGGGGACATTGCCCTGTAAGGAAGCTGGAGCACTGCAGCTGCAGTTGGGGACATAAATATGACAAAGGGGCCATTGTAGGGCAGGCGCTAGGTCCACTGGCCACATGGAATAGCCTCTTTGGCGAGGCAGCTGCTTCTAAATTTGTTGTTTACATCTGAATGTGACTCAGGCTCAGCCAAGAGTTTGTCACTTCCAGCTCTGGCCCTGCAGTATTAATGATCTTTCGGGACTGTGGTGGAGTCTGCTAAGCTGTCTGCCTTAGAGGAGGGTGGGTGAGGAGGGTAAGGGGGTAGAAGGTGAGGAGGTGATGGGGATGAGAGGGTGAGGAGGGTGAGGGAGGGGTGAAGAGGGTGAGGAGGGTGGGGAGGAAGGGGAGGAGGGATGGGGATGAGGGAAGGCACTCATTGAGCTGAGGATACATCATACTACACTTCAAACACCATCATGGCCTGAAGGAGCGCTCCTCTTTAGACAGGGACAACAAAAATCTGTTTTACTCAAAACTCATCCACTGGTAGGAGGAAAACCTTCCTTAGGACAAAAGCCAACCTTTTCTTTTTACAAGAAAGCCTGACAGGCTGGGGTTGCTCTTGTGGTGGCTTGGGAGAAGTGGCACTATTAAGGAGGCGTGTGGCCTTGTTGGAGAAATTGTGTCATTGCAGAGTCGGCTTTGAGGTCTCTTTTACTCAGGTTCGATTCCAAGAACTTTCCTCAATAATTTCTTTATCATCGATTTTCTCTCAGTCCTCTCAACTGGAATGTTATGCTATTTGAACCCTGAATTTTCTTGTATGTTCTTGTATGGATTTTTATGCTTTTGAACTTGCTCTGTATCTTTCCAGGTGCAGGGTAGGCCCTCTGTCAAGTGCTTTCATGCCTAGCTCCGGGTTCCTCTGTTCTGGTTTCTTCCAAAGAAAGCCAGTCTTCTGTTGGGGTGCTGCTGCTGCTGCTGCTGCTGGTGGTGAGTGGTAATGGGTAGGCTTAGCCAAGGGTATTCGGGGAATGCATCTAGACCTTTATTTATTTTTAAAGATTTATTTATTATGTATACAGTGTTCTGCCTTCAAGCCAGCAGAGGGCATCAGATCTCTCTACACGATGGGTTGTGAGCCACATGTGGTTGCTGGGAATTGAACTCAGGACCTCTGGAAAGAGCCTTCCAATGTTTCTTTACCCTCTGAGCCGTCTCTCAAACTGCCATTTAGACTTGTCCCTCTTTCTTAACTGCCTGGACACCATGTCACCGGGCATGAATTTTTATAGTCTCTCTGAGTTCATGGCAGAATTGCCTGATCTTTAATTTAACCTTTTCCTTTGGCTTACCATGTAAGCTCTCAAGCCCTTAGGTGCTCTTCACAGAAGTAGAACAGGAAAGGTGTGAGCCCTTACCTGGGCACTGATGTTTCCCTGCCAGCTGAAACTCCTGCCTGCTCAGAGCTCACTTACTCTCTTCATTTTTAATTATCACTCTCTTCATTGCTCTGGGCTGAGTCCAGGCCTAACCCCAATCCCCTCGACAGACACTAGTGATTTTCTGAGATGCTAAATTTCCAAGTGTCAGCTCAACTAAACCAGCGATGGCCGTCATTAGGTCAACATCATTCTGTAAGCCTCTGAAGGTACATTGGTTTCTCCCTTACAATGGTATACAAGCCCTGTTATCCCTAGCATACTCTGATACGAGCTTGGCTTTCAGGTAAAGCTAGATGCTTAAGAAGTATAGTATGCATGTGAGCAGGACTTCAACCCTGATGCTGTACTGTCTGAGATGTGGGGCCCTGCACTCTATTCTGGCAGCTTTCTTCTAATTTCAGCTTTAAGTTAATTCTCCACATTACATCATCCAGTTGTCTTCCCTATCTCCAATGGGGAGGTCACTGCTAGAGACCTTCAGGGCCTCAGGGGTCCTTAGTATTTCTAAACTCACTCTCTCTCTCATACCTCTCTGTATGTATGTATGTATATATTATGTATGTATGTATGTATGTTCCTGTGTGCTTTTGCAAGTGTGTATACACCTGAAACTCTTAGCCTCATTTAAGACTACGTCTGATGTTGGATTACAGACTATGGTAGCCCTGTGAACCTCAAGGGACTCTCTTGCCTCTTGCATCCTGTCTTACTGTAGTACAATGCATAAAAAGCCACAACACTCGGTTTGATTGAGTTTTAGTGTGTGTGCCCTGAGTGCATGTTTGTGCACCACACGCACGCAGTGCCTGAGGGAGCCAGAGGGAGGACACTGAATGAATCCCTTGGAACTAGAAATACAGATGCTTGTGCCACGTGGATGCTGGGAACTAGACACAGGGTCTTGCAGGAGAGCAGCCAGCGCTCCTAACTGCTGGCCTCTCTCTCCAGCCTCAACCTCCAGCTTTCACATGTGTTCGAGGTGCTGAACTTGGGCCTTTACCCACTGGAGCCATTTCCGGGACCCTCCTAAATTAGTATTCTCCTTGGTGATGGCATCGTTCTCGGGCACAAGGTGCCATGGCTTCCGTTCTTTTTTATGCATGGTTTCTCTGGGGACTCCCTGTGGAACATTGTTCCTCCGTTACATCCGGACAAGTGCTGGCTCTTACGCAGACTGGGACCTGGCTGCCTGCCTCCCTTTCCCTTCTCCCATCAAGAGCTTCTTTTTCCCTTTCCTCCTCCTCCTTCCTTTCTTTCTTCCCTCCCCCCCCCCCCAGACAGGTTTCTCTGTATAACTTTGGAGCCTCTCACTTGTGCTCCTCTATACACAGGCTGACCACTTGAACTCCCACAGACGTCCTCCTGCCTCTGACTCCCAAATGCTGGGAGTCAAGGCCTGTGCTACCTCCGCTGGCCAGTTTCTTTTTCAGGAAAGAGATGCTTCCAGAATCTAATGTATTGCAACGAGACGCCTGCTTGTATTTCTCTTTCCCTTAAATTAAGGATAGCCTAGAAGGGCCCTGTACCTAGGCATCCCAAGGACATTTGTTGCCTTAATGTCACTGGGACTGCGAGAAATAGCCACAGTTCTTGTATGCAGCTCCAAAGGGCAGTGGGAAAAGAAAGTGAAGAACCATTGGGACCAACTGGTTGGGTTTCAGCTGTGCACACGCCCAGTGGATGGCAGGCAGGAGGGGACAGCTGCCACACTGAAGGAAGGGAACATTGTCCATCTCTACCCCAAGAGGGTTTTGTATCGCTGAATCCATCTTCTTTTACTTCACGATTTAATGTTCTAATTCTTTGTTCTTTTGGCATCTATTGTCTGGATGCCACTTGGTGTCTTTGGTTTATAAATAATCAATACCCTAAAGTAGCTTTTGTATATTTCCCAAGAGACTTTGTGTTTCAATCGCTCATTTCCACCACCTTCCTCCCCCTCTCTCTTTCCCCCTCCCTTTCCTCCTCCTCCCCTTTCCCTTCCTTTTTTGAAGGGGCAAGCCCCGGAGAAGCATTTGCAAAGCAAGAATGGGTTTCTTTCTCTTGCCTTCCTAGAGCCCAATCTTCTACTAGGGAAGATTCAGTCCTAGGAGCAAACTGCAGAAGTCAGGCAAAGCAGCAGGCAAGCTCTTAAGTTATCCTTCATGGCCCACAGGCATTCCAAGCCAGGCCGGTCTGCTCTCCCAGCCTCTGAGCTCGGAAGCAATGGACTCTTGCCCACGCCCCCAGTCTCTGGGCCAATGGTTTTCTCCCTCCGGCAGCGCTTCAGAGCCCGAGTTCCCCTCAAGAAACACAGAGGTTGGCCATTTGGAAAACCCTTTTCCTGACTCTGTGAAGACCATGACAGGCCTCACTTTACTCCCTGAATATTAGTGATCTTTCTCTCTCCTCTCCCCTCCAAGTCTGGGTTGAAGTCTGGTCTTTTGTTATGCAGTTCTTAGGGGCAACAGCTGTGCAAACCTGGCCCTCCTCTTTGTTGCTGGTGCCAGAGCCTAGGGGAGGAGGGCAAGCTGGCAAACTACCATTTTATGAAGGCGGATCCTTAATAAACGAGTTTATTTGTTTAAGGAAGAACTCCATCTTTTCTCATATTTCATTTTCCCCCTTTTAAAGTTCTTCGTGAGTTATTGAAGTCAAGCAGCTCCAGGATTCCTTATTAATTCCAGTATCTTCCACTAATCTTTTCAAGGGCTAGGATGGTCGCCTAGGAAGCAGGCACAAAGGGCAAAATGATGGCAGGCACCCCTTAGAATTCCTTTGTAGCTCTGGGTCCTCCTTTCCTTTGCATTGCTAATAGTGGCCCAGGAGAAAGCTTTCTCTCTAGCCAGGCTGAATGGAGAACGCACAACCCCCTCAGCAAAGAGAAACACATTGATGAAAGGAAAAGATGTCTTTTCTAGTTTTCAGGAAAAAGAACTCAAGGGTTTCCCCAAAGAATATCGGGATCCCGTTATTTTACATCTGCTGTAGTCAAAGTTGATAGCAACCAGTTACAATATCTCCATTCAAGATCATCCTGGAACGTGGCCTCATGGCTGAGTGAATACTAATCTCTAAAATGAATGTTTCGGTGGTTTTGATGGTCTTACTCCCAAAACAGAACAGGAGAAGGTTAAAGCAGTGCTTCCGGCTATCTCCTCGCCTCCTCTGGCCTTCACAGGCAGCCTTTACTAGCCGCCTTTGCTCAATTGCTTCTCTTAGTTTAGTTTTTCCTGAGAGCCGAAACTCAAGGTCCACATTCACCAGAAGAGAAACAATGAGCTCCAGCACAGCAGGACCCTGTAGAGACAAATTTCTATTAGATGGAAGTGAATGTGGGAACCACCTCTTGGTCCTTTCTGTCATTGTGCATGGAAGTGCGCAGCTCAAAGAGTTTGGTTTGGAATTGGAAATCTCCTGCTCCTGCTGAAAGGGAGATTCAGTGTGGAAGAACAGGAGTTAGGTAGATGCAGACAGAGAGGGAGAGGGGTCATGAGGTTGGGCATTGGTGAGTTTCCAACATGGCTGTAGCTTCTTCTTCAATCCCCACCAGCAGGCCCTTGTTGAGGGACCGGCTCAACAAGTTCAAGGCTAGATCTAGACATGTCGAGGTCACACAATGTAGAGGCCAAGTCACGTTTTCCATGTGAAGACCCAGGAAAACATACCTGGCCTTGAAAAAGGTTCTGCACTGGGATGTGATAAACCCCTCTGCCATCACTCCAGCCCCTAGCATCCATATACACAGCAGAAGTCTGGAATGTTCTGGTGGGAAGTTCTACCCAAGCCCCTCCCCTATCTCCTCCAAACCTCTTTTTCATCTCCAGGAAGTGCACCAAATGATGGCTCCTCCCCCAAGAGATGTCAAATACCCACAGAATGTTTAAATTACTATAAGAAACCAGACCTCTGGGGAAGGCCATCTGGGAACATTGTATCCATTAAACATGACCTTTTTTTTTTTTTCTAGTTCAGTTTTATTTGGTCCGATTTGAGATTGCTGTGTCAGTGGAGAGGCTTATGAGGGATAGAAATTTTTCAGGCCTCATAACCACAGCTGTGGACCAAGCAACCTGTCTCCAAGTGACAAACCGGAAAGTAGGTCAGGAGGACTCTTCCCTGGACTTTAAAACCCCAAGCCCTTAAGAAGAGGCTCGGTTTTGAGCCTTCTGATTCCCCAATGCTTTGAAGGCCCTTTTCCTCTGTCTATTGCGTGCACGTTTCCCACCCCCCCAATAAATGTCTCCCTTAACTGCCGGTTTCGTTTTCAGTGCTTGAGATCTCTGCTGTTACCTGTTGAGTTTCAGATTTTCCTGCCTTTTTAATTCTTTAATTGGGGGGGGGGGGGAGGGGAGAAACCAAGCTGATCAAGACCCCCTATACTTTATAATTTCAAGCCCCCTAGACTGTATCAAGTGGATGGAAAAACAAAGCCAGGCAGAATCAAGCC